>NC_086445.1:84486589-84531589 GCF_028390025.1 Pseudophryne corroboree
GCCAGGGGTGACTAGTTGGGGGGGTAATGCCACGGCCGCAGGGACCTACATAAATGTGTCCCCCCGGCTGTGGCATTATGTCCCTGGCTAGTGGAGCCTGGTGCTGGTTTTAAAAATACGGGGGACCCCTACATCTTTTGTTCCCCGTATTTTTGGAACCAGGACCAGACTAAGAGCCCGGTGCTGGTTGTCTAAATACGGGGAACCCCTGTCCAATTTTCCCCCCAGTATTTAAACAACCAGGACCGGCTCAAAGAGCCCGAGGCTGGTTATACTTAGGAGGGGGGACCTCACGCATTTTTTTTTATTTATTTTTTAACCCATTCAGACCCTTCTCCATTAAGTTAATGGAAGCCCTGGACAAAAAAATTGCATTCATGCCCTCCTCCCACTCCCTTCCCAGTCCCAAACACTATTTTTTTTTTTTTCTATAAAAATGTACAATATACAACAAGTATGATGAGCAGGCAGGCAGCGGGCATTGGCGGCATCGGACTGAGATGCAAATTAGTGTCGGAGGGCTGGGTCAGTTGATGGTGGGCGAGTTTGTAAGCCATTGGCGGTGGCAGCGGGCATTGGCTCGGAGGCGGTAGGTGTCATCGGCAGGATGCAGCGTACATTATGGCTGTAGTGCCTCACCAGCCACTGACCTCACCGCACGCCACTGGTTATTACCCAGTTTTGTTAGATCATTGTTATTTCCAATTGTAAAGCGCAACGGAATTTGCTGCGCTATATAAGAAACTGTAAATAAGTATATCCATTGGCTCAGTACAGATGGTTAAATCAAATGGACTGTGGCACTAATTATATCATCTGTGGTCAACCAAGAATATACTTAAAACCCGGACCGTTGGGCAGTGGCAAAGTACCAGTAACTGCAAAATATTTCTAGTGTACTGTACCGTCTTGAATGGAGTGTAAACTGGTAGGACATTCACATACCGTCGCTTTAAGCTGGTAAATACAGTATGTAAGCAATAATTCGAAGTGAAAAAATGCCATAGTTAGTGGCTTTTTTTATACTATTCATTTGGCTATCCTCAACTGAGGGTTTATAACCAATTAATAAAATTAGGCAGGTGGGGGCGGCCATTACTGGTATACCTTGGATGACCCACACCCTTAAATCTTCCCCTGCCGTTGGGTTGCCTTCAGGATGGCGTTTGAGAATGACTAGACTTTGCTAGAAGCAGCACAGCAGAGAGCGACACCCCAGGCAGGAAAGAGGGGTGGTCTTCAGGTTGCCAGCTGTCGGAATCCCGACAGCCGGCATACAGACACTTTTTCTCCCTCTTGGGGGTCCACGACCCCCCTGGAGGGAGAATAAATAGCGTGGTGCGCCACAGTGCCGGCAAGGGGCTCATTTGCTCTCGCCACGCTGTCGGTATGCCGGCGGTCGGGAGCCCGGCTGCCGGCATACCATACTACACCCAGGAAAGAGGGACTGCACAGGTTTTGAAAGGTGCAGGGTGCTAGAATGAACACTAGGAGTGTTTACATAAACAAAGCATAACGAAAGCACTGAAGTGGTTCTTGATAACAATGTATATTAAGGTGAAGGCTCAGCAGCAATGTTTAGTTGAGTAGTTGGATCCTCTGAAATGTCTCTGCTGACCCTTCACAGTGGGGTCGATTCAATTCGGCAACAGTTGAATAGCGCCGGGAATTGGCTCCCGACGCTATTCAATTCAGCTCCAGTTAAGTCGGCGATGGCCCGTTCTCGCCGACTTAACAGGTAGTTTTGTCGGGAGAACGGGCATTCTCTGACTTAACTACCCGCGGCGATGCTGAATCCCGACAGAATCAGCCTTGTGCCGGCTGCGCGACAGCACTTTTGTCGGGTTTCTTCTCTCATCCCCTGGGGATGAGAGAAGAATTCCTGACAATTGAGGGTCAGTTGTCGCTGTATTGAATAGCGCCGGGAGCAAACTCCCGGCGCTATTCAACTGTTGCCGAATTGAATCGACCCCAATGAAGATGAAAGGGTTGCAAGTGCATAGGAAGCTTTAAAATAGTTGTTTGAGCAGGGCCCCAGGGTTGGCTGTGATATTGCTGGTAGCCATGAGAAGGTGCAAGGAATGAGTAGGATGGGAATTTGGTTTGGAAATGAGACCTGTCATTGTGCATTGGGCCAGGTGGTTGGCTCGGGATGCAGAACATCTTGTGTGTGCAGGGCCGGCAACAAATCTTGGGTCCTGGCACATGGTTTTGGGCACCCTGTTGCTCCCTGGTAGGTACAGGCCTTTAGGTAATGAAAAGCAGCAAAATGGTACAGCATTTATACTAAGGGTGTGCCCTCAGATATTGCAGAGTCTGGGCCTACTGCATACTTGGGCTAGTATAGTACATAGCCGGACATAAGCAGACGACATTTATTATTTATTTATTAACAGTTTCTTGTATAGCGCAGCAAATTCCGTTGCGCTTTACAATTTGAAATAACAATAACAAACTGGGCGATAACAAACAGTCATAGAGGTAGGAAGGCCCTGCTCGCAAGCTTACAATCTATAAGGAAATAGGCAAGTGTACACAGACATGCTTGGTGTGCAAGCGTGTAAATAAACCGGAAATTACCAGTGAAAGTAGTCTTATCTCTGAAGTCGGAGTGGCGTTTGGTCACGGTTGGAACATGTTTGGAATTGTTAGAAAAATTGGAAACTGAGCATTAATGGGTGTTATGGCACCCCTACCAAGTTCAAAAATATTAGTATTTATACCCCAAGGACAGGGGAGTGTGCAATAAGTGTCTATATAGAATCTATTTTCTGTAATGTGGATATACAGTGTGTGATTACAATAACTATTTTCTTATTTTACAGGCTTGGCTAAATTCAGTCAATAAGGACAATAAAGCAGCACTTATGCTGTGGATGAAAAGCTATAACATTGACCTAGTCCAGGTCAATGGACAGAGAAAATATGGTGGCCCCCCTCCAGGTATGTTATATATTAGTTCTCTATTACGGTTTAGAAAGCAGTGGAAAGTCATTATTAAAATAAAAGAAGTTTAAGACACTAATCTCAATGGGTTATTTTCATTATTCGTATTGTGACAAACTAATACAATTTTTAATTAACATTTAGGATTGGCCTTTTTGTGAGGAGATTGGACAATAAATGCATGTAATGTGTATTCTGTTTGGTGAAAGATATTCGCGTTCATTGCATCCTGCTGGATAACAAGGTTCCGCAGCAGCTCAGGTCTATTAGATCAAATGTATTCTAGATGTGCTAATGGTTATAGACTGATTAGTCTGGTCATGTTATATTACAAGTAAGGTCTATCTGAACCTTTTCTGACTACCTAGGTTTCAAGAACACATCCTGCAGTATTCCTTATACCACTTTCATACCAAAAACTGCGGGACTTACCCAGGAATACGGTCCCGGGATCATGCAGGGACATTCCCGGGTTAGGCGCCTTTCATACCACAGTCAGCAGCCCGGCATATTGCTGGGTTACGGACGTCGGCGGTGACGCGGCAGGGGCGGTGCTAGAGTTCACATGATCTCCAAGCGCCGCCCGTACATGCAGAGTCGCATTGACCCGGCTCCCCTTCTCACCGCACAGTGAGCCGGGTTGAACACGGGTTCAACCCTGCTCAAGAGCAGGGTTGAAATACTGGGTCACTGGACCCGGTATTTCAACCCCGGCAACCTTTCATACTGCACATGAACACGGGTTATATGCGTTCATGTGCCAAAAACCCGTGTTCAGAGGTACTGGTGTGAAAGGGGTATAAGTGTCTCAGGTCACGCTGTAAAATTCCTTGGTGCACATAGAGGGCACTTAAATGTGTGTAAAGCTCAGTCATAGAAGTCTGTTTCCTCTTCAGTTCTCCATGGCAGGCATTATAATGGCTAGTTTCCCTTCTGGGTACCAATAGTTTAGAGTTGCTATGATATACTTTAATCAGGGACACACCTGAATGACAGGTTCTGTAGCTGGCTGACTTATGAATTACACATGTTCTGTGGCTGATTGTTTCCCTTAGTAAAGGGATATTATAGCAACCCTAAGGTAGAGAAAGGAGAAAACATGGTCAGGTATAATGAATCTCCTCCTTCTCTTCCTTTTCTCTGACGTCCTAGTGGATGCTGGGGACTCCGTAAGGACCATGGGGAATAGACGGCTCCGCAGGAGACTGGGCACATCTAAAGAAAGATTTAGGTCTATCTGGTGTGCACTGGCTCCTCCCCCTATGACCCTCCTCCAAGCCTCAGTTAGATTTCTGTGCCGGCTGAGCTGGATGCACACTAGGGGCTCTCCTGAGCTCCTAGGAAGAAAGTGTTAGGTTTTTTATTTTCAGTGAGACCTGCTGGCAACAGGCTCACTGCATCGAGGGACTAAGGGGAGAAGAAGCGAACCTACCTAAGTGGTGGTAGCTTGGGCTTCTTAGGCTACTGGACACCATTAGCTCCAGAGGGATCGAACACAGGACCCGACCTCGTCGTCCGTTCCCGGAGCCGCGCCGCCGTCCCCCTTACAGAGCCAGAAGCAAGAAGGTGGTCCGGAAAATCGGCGGCTGAAGACTTCTGTCTTCTCCAAGGTAGCGCACAGCACTGCAGCTGTGCGCCATTGCTCCTCATGCACACCACACACTTCGGTCACTGATGGGTGCAGGGCGCTGGGGGGGGGCGCCCTGAGCAGCAATACTGACACCTTGGCTGGCAAACTGGCACCATATATAGCCCCAGAGGCTATATAGGTGCTTTTTAACCCCTGCCAAAATCCATAAAAATGCGGGAGAAAGTCCGCGAAAAAGGGGCGGAGCTATCTCCAGCACACTGGCGCCATTTTTCCCTCACAGCTCCGTTGGAGGGAAGCTCCCTGGCTCTCCCCTGCAGTCAATACTACAGAAAGGGTTAAAAAGAGAGGGGGGGGGGGGCACAATTTAGGCGCAGTATACAATATATATAGGCAGCTATAAGGGAAAACACTCTTATATGTGATATCCCTGTGATATATAGCGCCCTGGTGTGTGCTGGCATACTCTCCCTCTGTCTCCCCAAAGGGCTTTGTGGGGTCCTGTCCTCTGTCAGAGCATTCCCTGTGTGTGCTCTGTGTCGGTACGGCTGTGTCGACATGTATGAGGAGGATAATGATGTGGAGGAGGAGCGAATGCCTGTAAATGTGATGTCACCCCCTGCGGGATCGACACCGGTGTGGTTGGACTTATGGAAGGATTTACGTGAAAGTGTCAACTCCTTACACAAAAGGTCGACGACACAGAACAGCCGGCTACTCAGCTTGTGCCTGTTCCAGCGTCTCAAATGTCATGGGGGGCTCTAAAAACGCCCGCTACCTCAGATGGCAGAAACAGATGTCGACACGGATACCGACTCCAGTGTCGACGACGATGAGACTAGTGTACCCTCCAAATAGGTCCACCCGTTACATGATTGAGGCAATGAAAAATGTATTACACATTTATGATAATACCCCAGGTACCACATAAAAGGGTATTATGTTTGGTGAGAGAAAACTACCAGTAGTTTTTCCTGCATCTGAGAAAATAAAATGAGGTGTGTGAGGAAGCGTGGTCTTCCCCCGGTAAGAAATTGATAATTTCTAAACGGTAATTGGCAGCGTACCCTTTCCCGCCAGAGGATAGGTCACGTTGGGAAACACCCCATAGGGTAGATACAGCGCTTACACGCTTATCAGAAAAGGTGGCACTACCGTCTCCGGATACGGCCACCCTGAAGGAACCTGCTGATAAAAAGCAGGGGGTTACCCTGAAAGATATAGTCACACACTCGGGCATTATATTGCAACCAGCCATTGCTTCGGCATGGATGTGCAGTGCTCCCGCTGCGTGGTCAGATTCCCTGTCGGGAAAATTACTATGGATAGGGACAATATTTTGCTGACAATAGAGCATATAAAAGACGTGGTCTTATACATGCGTGATGCACAGAGGGATATTTGCCGGCTGGCATCAAAAATAAGCGCTAGGTCCATTGCCGCCAGACGGGGGTTATGGACTCGGCAATGGTCAGGCGATGCCGACTCGAATCGGCACATGGAAGTTTTGCCCTATAAGGGGGTAAAACTGTTTGGGGATGGTCTTTCAGACCTAGTTTCCACAGCTACTGCTGGGAAATCGACTTTTTTGCCACAGGCTACCCCACAACAAAAGAAAGCACCGTATAATCAAGTACAGTCCTTTCGGCCCCAGAAAAGCAAGAGGGCTAGAGGCTCATCCTTTCTGCCGAGAGGCAAAGGTAGAGGAAAAAGCTGCAGCACACAGCTAGTTCCCAAGAGCAGAAGTCCTCCCTGCGTCCGGTAAGTCCACAGCATGACGCTGGGGCTGCTCAGGCGGACCCGGGTACGGTGGGGGCCCGTCTCAGAAATTTCAGCGCCCAGTGGGCTCTCACATGGATCCCTGGGTCCTTCAAGTAGTATCTCAGGGGTACAGGCTGGAGTTCGAGACGTTCTTCCCACCGCCGTTTCCTAAAATCTGCCTTACCGGCACCTCCCTCTGCCAGGGAGGCGGTGTTGGTGGCTATTCAACACTATAATCACAACAAGTGATTGTCAAGGTGCCCCTCCTTCAGCAAGGAAGGGGTTACTTTTCCACAATGGTTGTGGTACCGAAACAGAACGGTTCGGTGAGACCCATCTTAAAATTAAAATACTTGAACTTTTATATCAGAAGATTCAAGTTCAAGATGGAATCGCTCAGGGCGGTTATTACGAGCCTGGACGAGGGGGATTACAGGGTCTCCCTGGACATCAAGGATGCGTACCTGCATGTCCCCATTTACCCTCCTCACCAGGAGTACCTCAGATGTGTGGTACAGGACTGTCACTATCAGTTCCAGACGCTGCCGTTGGAGTTGTCCACGGCACCGAAGGTCTTTACCAAGGTAATGGCCGAAATGATGATACTCCTTCGCAAGAAGGAAGTTTTTATTATCCCGTACTTGGACGATCTCCTGATAAAGGCGAGGTCCAAAGAACAGTTGGTAGTGGGGGTAGCACTCTCTCGGGAAGAGCTACAACAGCACGACTGGATTATCAATATTCCAAAGTCACAGCTGGTCCCGACGACACGTCTTCTGTTCCTGGGAATTATTCTGGACACAGACCAGAAAAGAGTGTTTCTTCCAGTGGAAGCACACGAGTCCTGGAAAAAATGGTAGCTTCGTACGAAGCATAATTCCATTCGGAAGGTTCCACGTAAGGACGTTCCAGTGGGACAAATGGTCCGGGTCCCATCTACAGATACAACAGCGGATAACCCTGTCGGCAAGAAACAGGGTGTCGCTGCTGTGGTGGCTGCAGAGGGCTCATCTACTAGAGGGCCGCAGATTCGGAATACAGGACTGGGTCCTGGTGACCACGGAGGCCAGCCTTCGGGGCTGGGGTGCAGTCACACAGGGAAGAAATTTCCAAGGAGATTTCGCTTCACATAAATATTCTGGAGCTAAGGGCCATTTACAATGCCCTATGCCAAGCAAGGCCCCTGCTTCAGAACCAGCCGGTACTGATCCAATCAGACAATATCACGGCGGTCGCCCATGTAAACAGACAGGGCGGCACAAGAAGCAGGATGGCGATGGCAGAAGCCACAAGGATTCTCCGATGGGCGACCTACACC
Source organism: Pseudophryne corroboree (assembly GCF_028390025.1). NCBI lineage: Eukaryota > Metazoa > Chordata > Amphibia > Anura > Myobatrachidae > Pseudophryne > Pseudophryne corroboree. The sequence goes on from NC_086445.1 coordinate 84,494,203, forward strand.
CGGGAGAATGGGGACTTCTTCCAGAAGTTTTCCAAATGCGGGTAAACCGTTGGGAATGACCACGGGTGGACATGATGGCGTCCCGCCTCAACAAAAAGTTGAAAAGATATTGCGCCAGGTCAAGGGACCCTCAGGCGATCGCTGTGGACGCTCTAGTGACACCGTGGGTGTACCAGTCGGTTTACCAGTCGGTTTATGTGTTTCCTCCTCTACCTCTCATACCCAAGGTACTGAGAATAATAAGAATGCGAGGAGTGAAAACCATACTCGTGGTTCCGGATTGGCCAAGAAGAGCTTGGTACCCGGAACTTCAAGAGATGCTGGCAGAGGACCCTTGGCCTCTGCCGCTCAGACAAGACCTGCTGCAGCAGGGACCCTGTCTGTTCCAAGACTTACCGCGGCTGCATTTGACGGCATGGCGGTTGAACACCGGATCCTAAAGGAAAAGGGTATTCCGGAGGAAGTCATCCCTACCCTGATCAAAGCCAGGAAGGATGTCACCGCAAGACATTATTACCGCATTTGGCGGAAATATGTTGCTTGGTGTGAGGCCATGAAGGCCCCGAAGGAGGAATTTCAACTGGGTCGATTCCTACACTTCCTGCAAGCAGGGGTGACGTTGGGCCTCAAATTGGGGTCCATCAAGGTCCAGATTTCGGCTCTGTCGATTTTCTTCCAGAAAGAACTGGCTTCACTGCCTGAAGTTCAGACTTTTGTCAAAGGAGTTCTGCATATTCAGCCTCCTTTTGTGCCCCCAGTGGCACCTTGGGATCTCAATGTGGTTTTGGCATTCCTGAAATCACATTGGTTCGAACCACTTAAGACTGTGGAATTGAAATATCTCACGTGGAAAGTGGTCATACTGTTGGCCCTGGCTTCGGCCAGGCGGGTTTCAGAATTGGCGGCTTTGTCTTGAAAAAGCCCTTATCTGATTTTCCAGATGGATAGGGCAGAATTGAGGACTCGTCCTCAGTTTCTCCCGAAGGTGGTCTCAGCTTTTCACTTGAACCAACCTATTGTGGTGCCTGCGGCTACTAGGGACTTGGAGGATTCCAAGTTGCTGGACGTAGTCAGGGCCCTGAAAATTTATGTTTCCAGGACGGCTGGAGTCAGAAAAACTGACTCGCTGTTTATCCTGTATGCACCCAACAAGCTGGGTGCTCCTGCTTCTAAGCAGTCTATTGCGCGCTGGATTTGTAGCACTATTCAGTTGGCGCATTCTGCGGTTGGATTACCGCAGCCTAAATCAATAAAAGCCCATTCCACAAGGAAGGTGGGCTCATCTTGGGCGGCTGCCCGAGGGGTCTCGGCTTTACAACTTTGCCGAGCAGCTACTTGGTCAGGGGCAAACACGTTTGCTAAATTCTACAAATTTGTTTCCCTGGCTGAGGAGGACCTGGAGTTCTCTCATTCGGTGCTGCAGAGTCATCCGCACTCTCCCGCCCGTTTGGGAGCTTTGGTATAATCCCCATGGTCCTTACGGAGTCCCCAGCATCCACTAGGACGTCATAGAAAATAAGATTTTACTCACCGGTAAATCTATTTCTCGTAGTCCGTAGTGGATGCTGGGCGCCCATCCCAAGTGCGGATTGTCTGCAATACTTGTACATAGTTATTGTTACAAAAATCGGGTTTTGTTGTGAGCCATCTCGTCAGAGGCTCCAATTGTTATCATACTGTTAACCGGGGTTCCTATCACGTGTTATATGGTGTGATTGGTGTGGCTGGTATGAGTCTTACCCGGGATTCAAAAATCCTTCCTTATTGTGTCAGCTCTTCCGGGCACAGTTCCTAACTGAGGCTTGGAGGAGGGTCATAGGGGGAGGAGCCAGTGCACACCAGATAGACCTAAATCTTTCTTTAGATGTGCCCAGTCTCCTGCGGAGCAGTCTATTCCCCATGGTCCTTACGGAGTCCCCAGCATCCACTACGGACTACGAGAAATAGATTTACCGGTGAGTAAAATCTTATTTTTTCTTGTGTGTTGTGTTTTTATTTTATCTTTTTTTAGAAACCTGTAAGTTCTCAGAATGCAAACGGCAGCTCTTATCGGTTTTAATCGCAAATGCACATGCATACGGTATTAAATGCTAACACTGCATGCAGTTTGTGTCATGATGTATTGCATTCAAATTGAAATGTTTGATAAACCCCGATGCATGCCCAGCATAAGGAAGGAAGTAAAGTACAAGATGGCATTCAAGTGTAGCTGCGGACGTTTGATCCCAGCGAATTCTTCAGGGGCTTTAGAAAACTTCTAGTAAGGAGTCTGAAGAGATTAAAGCAGCATTTGCCAAACTCTGTTCTCAAGGGACCTAACAATCCAGAAGGATACCCATTCACTCACAGTATAAACAAACTGACTGAGGTACTAAAGTGCTTATTAGGGAGGCCAATCCCGGGCCGTTTTTTCGATCCCGGGATTGCAGTAGGGACTAGTGAAAGATGTAGGGAGCAGCGCTGGAGGGAGGGTGTAGGTAGCGGTGCAGGAGGTAGGGAGGGGGTAGGTAGCGGTGCGGGAGGTAGGGAGGGGGTAGGCATAGGTGTGCGCAGACACTGACAGGCGGGTGCCGCTCTGGACCGCCCTCCCGCGCCGCTTCCAACCCTCCCGCACATGCGCAATGTAATCCCTTGAATCCCGGGATTGGAGGCTCCAATCCCGGGATTCAAATCTCGGCATTTTTGGACCCAAATCCCGGGATCCCGTCTATTCCGATCCCGGGATTGGCCTCCCTAGTGCTTATGCATGGATATCCTTAAAATCTGCACTGTTTGGGCACCTTGAGAACAGAGTTTGTATACCACTGGAAATGTGTAAATCCAATCTCGCTTATGTCCATAAATGAGGTGACAACATCCATGAATGCTTAGAAAACTTCTTGACGATTGCGGTTTTGATAACTGCTCCTGGTCCGTCAAGTTGTAAAGGATTTCGTTTGAGAAATGGGTACCAGAAGAAAAGCATTGGCCTAATGCTAAAAGATGAGACTGGATGTATCTGCTTAGTTGTAAGGAAATGCAGATATGGAACTTGTTCCCTAAGGTAGATGCAGCCATCGCTAGCAGGTCTGCTAGAAATAGTTATCTGTAAGATTGGGAACCTCTCAGAGATCCATGGATAGAATAATAAGAATTTACTCACCGGTAATTCTATTTCTCTGACGTCCTAAGTGGATGCTGGGACTCCGTAAGGACCATGGGGAATAGCGGCTCCGCAGGAGACTGGGCACAACTAAAGAAAGCTTTAGGACTACCTGGTGTGCACTGGCTCCTCCCACTATGACCCTCCTCCAGACCTCAGTTAGATTCTTGTGCCCGGTTGAGCTGGATGCACATTAGGGGCTCTCCTGAGCTCCTAGAAAGAAAGTATATTTAGGTTTTTTATTTTACAGTGAGATCTGCTGGCAACAGACTCACTGCAGCGAGGGACTAAGGGGAGAAGAAGCGAACCTACCTAACAGGTGGTAGTTTGGGCTTCTTAGGCTACTGGACACCATTCGCTCCAGAGGGATCGACCGCAGGACCCGACCTTGGTGTTCGTTCCCGGAGCCGCGCCGCCGGCCACCTTACAGAGCCAGAAGCAAGAAGTGTTCCGGAAAATCGGCGGCAGAAGACTTCTGTCTTCAACAAGGTAGCGCACAGCACTGCAGCTGTGCGCCATTGCTCCTCATGCACACCTCACACTCCGGTCACTGATGGGTGCAGGGCGCTGGGGGGGGGGGGGGTGCCCTGAGGGCAATATAAGACACCTTGGCTGGCAAATCATCACAATATATAGTCCCAGGGCTATATATGTGATAAATTACCCGTGCCAGAATCCATAAAAAAGCGGGAGAAAAGTCAGCCGAAAAAGGGGCGGGGCTATCTCCGTCAGCACACTGGCGCCATTTTTCTTCACAGTGCAGCTGGAAGACAGCTCCCCAGGCTCTCCCCTGTAGTTTTCAGGCTCAAAGGGTTAAAAAGAGAGGGGGGGCACTAAATTTAGGCGCAATATATGTATACAAGCAGCTATGGGGGGAAAAATCACTCAGTTATAGTGTTAATCCCTGCATTATATAGCGCTCTGGTGTGTGCTGGCATACTCTCTCTCTGTCTCCCCAAAGGACTTTGTGGGGTCCTGTCCTCAGTCAGAGCATTCCCTGTGTGTGTGCGGTGTGTCGGTACGGCTGTGTCGACATGTTGGATGAGGAAGGTTACGTGGAGGCGGAGCAGAGGCCGATAAATGGGATGTCGCCCCCTGTGGGGCCGACACCAGAGTGGATGGATAGGTGGAAGGTATAAACCGACAATGTCAACTCCTTACATAAAAGGCTGAATGACGTAACAGCTGTGGGACAGCCGGCTTCTCAGCCCGCGCCTGCCCAGGCGTCTCAAAGGCCATCAGGGGCTTAAAAAAAAAACGCCCGTTACCTCAGATGGCAGACACAGATGTCGACACAGAGTCTGACTCCAGTGTCGGCGAGGTTGAGATATATACACAATCCACTAGGAACATCCGTTACATGATCTCGGCAATGAAAAATGTGTTACACATTTCTGACATGAACCCAAGTACCACATAAAAGGGGTTTTATTTTTGGGGAGAAAAAGCAGCCAGTGTTTTGTTCCCCCCATCAGATGAGTGAATGCAGGGCCGTCTTTTCATATGGGCTCAATGGGCTCTTGCCCAAGGACCCCAGGGGTAAAAGGGCCCTAGGCTGATAGCTGAGGGTCCCCTCTTTCCAGGGGTACCAGATTTTTGAAAATCGGCCCTGAGGAACCAGAGATATCAGACTTCAAAGCAGTGGTCTCCATCCAAGCCTGTTAATTGCTCTTCCCAGCCAGATATCTCGAGTTCTGTCTGACTTAGTTTTTCTGAGGGTGTACTAAAAAAGCTGGGACTCTCCTCTTCTTGTGAACACTGGAATCTCGTCTCTACTAATCTCTGGTTTTGAGCAATCAGCCTTCCAGCAGCTGCTCCCTGCTCCATCTCCATATGCCTAATATGCAGTTTTATATTTTCGTTAGTGGATTGCTCTGGCTCCTGAACTCTGATCCCCAAGTCCCCAGTACCTCCTGAAAGGTGGGAACGCTCTAGTTTTTTTTATCCCATTAAAGCTAGGAAATCTAATTCCAGGAAAAGGAGATATCTGCAGTAAAGCAAGCTGCCCTCCCACCAGAAAATTATGAATATTAAGCCCACTCCACTATTGACCCCTCCCCTGTGTATTAAACACCCCCTACCACCCTGGAAATCACGTACCCTGGCCCCTTCATTCAGTCCAATGTCCCCTTCTACAGTTTAGGGTTCTCCTTCCTGCCCCATCTGTGCGGCAAAGGAGTAATTAGCAGAAATTATTTCTCCAAGTCCTACATGCTGAGCGGAAGATAGAACCCCCCCTTCTGCCCGCGGGACATCAAAGCTGCCGCTGATAGAACACCCCACTCCTACCGCTGATGGGTGGGCAGGGGGCCCAGTGCATTGCTGTGCCCAGGGGCCTACACTGCTGTTAAGACGGCTCTGAGTGAATGAAGTGTGTAATGAAGTGTGGGTTCCCACGATAAGAAACTGGTAATTTCTAAAAAGTTACTGATGGCGTACCCTTTCCCGCCAGAGGATAGGTCACGTTGGGAGATATCCCCTAGGGTGGATAAGGCGCTCACACGTTTGTCAAAAAAGGTGGCACTGCCGTCTTAGGATACGGCCACCTTGAAGGAGCCTGCTGATAAAAAGCAGGAGGCTATCCTGAAGTCTGTATATACACACTCAGGTTCTATACTGAGACCTGCAATTGCCTCAGCATAAATAGTGCTGCTGCAGCGTGGTCTGATACCCTGTCAGATAATATTAATACTCTAGACAGGGATAATATTTTGCTAACATAGAGCATATTAAAGACGTTGTCTTATATATGAAGGATGCACAGAGGGATATTTGCCGGCTGGCATCCAGAATTAATGCAATGTCCATTCTGCCAGGAGGGTATCAGAAACCCGGCAGTGGACAGGTGATGCTGTCTGTAAAAGGCACATGGAGATTCTGCCTTATAAGGGTGAGGAATTGTTTGGGGATGGTCTCTGGGACCTCGTATCCACAGCAACAGCTGGGAAGAAATTTTTTTACCTCAGGTTTCCTCACAGCCTAAGAAAGCACCGTATTTTCAGGTACAGTCCTTTCGGCTTCAGAAAAGCAAGCGGGTCAAAGGCGCTTCCTTTCTGCACAGAGACAAGGGAAGAAGGAAAAAGCTGCACCAGCAGCCAGTTCCCAGGATCAAAAATCTTCCCCCGCTTCCTCTGAGTCCACCGCATGACGCGGGGGCTCCACAGGTGGAGACAGGTGCGGTAGGGGCGCGTCTCGGGAACTTCAGGGACCAGTGGGCTTGCCCACAGGTGGATCCCTAGGTTCTGCAAATAGTATCACAGGGATACAGGCTGGAGTTCGAGGCGACTCCCCCTCGCTGTTAACTCACATCAGCCTTGCCTGCTGCCCTCGGAGAAAGGTAGTACTGGCGGCAATTCACAAGCTGTGCTTCCAGCAGGTGAAATCAAGGTACCCCTCCTTCAACAAGGCCGGGGTTACTATTCCAAAATGTTGTGGTACCGAAACCAGACGGTTCGGTGAGACCCATTCTAAAATTGAAAGCCTTGAACACTTATATACGAAGGTTCAAGTTTAAAATGGAATCGCTCAGGGCGATTATTGCAAGCCTGGAGAATTTCATGGTATCACTGGACATCAAGGATGCTTACCTGCATGTCCCTATTTACCCTCTTCACCAGGAGTACCTCAAAATTGTGGTACAGGATTGTCATTACCAATTCCAGACGTTGCCGTTGGTCTGTCCCCGGCACCGAGGTATTTACCAAGGTAATGGCCGAAATAATTATCCCGTACTTGGACGATCTCCTTATAAAGGCGAGGTCCAGGGAGCAGTTGTTCGTCGGAGTAGCACTATCTCGGGAAGTGCTACAACAGCACGGCTGGATTCTGAATATTCCAAAGTCGCAGCTGGTTCCTACGACGCGTCTACTGTTCCTGGGTATGGTTCTGGACACAGAAAAGGATAAAAAAGGTTTTCTCCCGGAGGAGAAGTCCAAGGAGTTGTCATCTCTAGACAGAGACCTCCTAATACAAATACAGGTGTCGGTGCATCAATGCACGCGAGCCCTGGGAAAGATGGTAGCTTCTTACGAAGAAATTCCATTCGCCAGGTCCCATGCAAGGATTTTCCAGTGGGATCTGTTGGACAAGTGGTCCGGGTCGCATCTTCAGATGCATCGGCGGATAACCCTGTCTCCAAGGGCCAGGGTGTCGCTGTTGTGGTGGCTGCAGAGTGCTCATCTTCTAGGGGGCCGCAGATTCGGCATACAGGACTGGGTCCTGGTGACCACGGATGCCAGCCTTCGAGGCTGGGGGGCAGTCACACAGGGAAGAAACTTCCAAGGCTATGGAAAAGTCAGGAGACTTCCCTACACATAAATATTCTGGAACTAAGGGCCATTTACAATGCCCTAAGTCAGGCTAGACCCCTGCTTCAACACCGGCCGGTGCTGTTCCAGTCAGACAACATCACGGCGGTCACTCATGTAAACCGACAGGGCGGCACAAGAAGCAGGATGGCGATGGCAGAAGCCACAAAGATTCTCCGATGGGCGGAAAATCATGTGTTAGCACTGTCAGCAGTGTTCATTCCCGGAGTGGACAACTGAGAAGCAGACTTTCTCAGAAGACACGACCTCCACCCGGGTGAGTGGAGACTTCATCCAGAAGTCTTCCAAATGATTGTACACCGTTGGGAAAGGCCACAGGTGGACATGATGGCGTCCCGCCTCAACAAAAAGCTACAAAGATATTGCGCCAGGTCAAGGGACCCTCAGGCGATAGCTGTGGACGCTCTGGTAACACCGTGGGTGTACAAGTCGATGCATGTGTTCCCTTCTCTGCCTCTCTTACCCAGGGTAATGAGAATAATAAGAAGGAGAGGAGTAAGAACTATACTCATTGTTCCGGGTTGGCCAAGAAGAGCTTGGTAACCAGAACTCCAAGAAATGATCTCAGAGGACCCATGGCCTCTGCCGCTCAGACAGGACCTGCTGCAGCAGGGGGCCTGTCTGTTCCAAGACGTACCGCGGCTGCGTTTGACGGCATGGCGGTTGAACGCCGGATCCTGAAGGAAAATTGCATTCCGGAGGAAGTTATCCCTACGCTATTTAAAGCTAGGAAAGAAGTGAGCGCAAACCATTATCACCGCATTTGGCGGAAATATGTTGCGTGCTGTGAGGCCAGGAAGGCCCCAAAGGAGAAATTTCAGCTAGGTCGATTTCTGCACTTCCTACAGTCAGAGGTGACTATGGGCCTAAAATTGGGTTCCATTAAGGTCCAGATTTCGGCTCTATCGATTTTCTTCCAAAATAGAACTGGCTTCACTGCCTGAAGTTCAGACTTTTGTTAAGGGAGTGCTGCATAGTCGGCCCCCGTTTGTGCCTCCAGTGGCACCGTGGGATCTCAACGTGGTGTTGGATTTCCTGAAGTCGCATTGGGTTGAGCCACTTAAATCCGTGGAGCTATAATACCTCACGTGGAAAGTGGTCATGCTGTGGGCCTTGGCGTCGGCCAGGCGTGTATCAGAATTGGCGGCTTTGTCATACAAAAGCCCTTATCTGTATTTTATATGGATAAGGCGGAATTGAGGACTCGTTCCCAATTCCTTCCTAAGGTGGTATCAGTTTTTCATGTGAACCAACCTATTGTGGTGCCTGCGGCTACTTGGGACTTGGAGGATTCCAAGTTACTGGACGTAGTCAGGGCCCTGAAAAGTATATGTTTCCAGGACAGCTGGAGTCAGGAAAACTGACTCGCTATTTCTCCTGTATGCACCCAACAAGCTGGGTGCTCCTGCTTCTAAGCAGACTATTGCTCGCTGGATCTGTAGCACGATTCAACTTGCACATTCTGCGGCTGGACTGCCGCACCCTAAATCTGTAAAAGCCCATTCCACAAGGAAAGTGGGCTCTTCTTGGGCGGCTGCCCGAGGGGTCTTGGCTTTACAACTTTGCCGAGCTGTTACTTGGTCGGGTTAAAACATTTTTGTAAGAGTCTACAAGTTTGATACCCTGGCTGAGGAGGACCTAGAGTTTGCTCATTCGGTGCTGCAGAGTCATCCGCACTCTCCCGCCCGTTTGGGAGCTTTGGTATAATCCCCATGGTCCTTACGGAGTCCCAGCATCCACTTAGGACGTCAGAGAAAATAAGATTTTACTCACCGGTAAATCTATTTCTCGTAGTCCGTAGTGGATGCTGGGCGCCCATCCCAAGTGCGGATTGTCTGCAATACTTGTTTATAGTTATTGCCTAACTAAAGGGTTATTGTTGAGCCATCTGTTGAGAGGCTCAGTTATATTTCATACTGTTAACTGGGTATAGTATCACGAGTTATACGGTGTGATTGGTGTGGCTGGTATGAGTCTTACCCGGGATTCAAAATCCTTCCTTATTGTGTCAGCTCTTCCGGGCACAGTATCCTAACTGAGGTCTGGAGGAGGGTCATAGTGGAGGAGCCAGTGCACACCAGGTAGTCCTAAAGCTTTCTTTAGTTGTGCCCAGTCTCCTGCGGAGCCGCTATTCCCCATGGTCCTTACGGAGTCCCAGCATCCACTACAGACTACGAGAAATAGATTTACCGGTGAGTAAAATCTTATTTTCTCGTAGTCCGTAGTGGATGCTGGGGACTCCGTAAGGACCATGGGGAATAGCGGGCTCCGCAGGAGACTGTGCACTCTAAAGAAAGATTAAGTACTATCTGGTGTGCACTGGCTCCTCCCTCTATGCCCCTCCTCCAGACCTCAGTTATGGAAACTGTGCCCGGAAGAGCTGACATTACAAGGAAAGGATTTTGGAACCCAGGGTAAGACTCATACCAGCCACACCAATCACACCGTATAACTTGTGATAAACTTACCCAGTTAACAGTATGAACAAACAACAGAGCATCAACCAATGGATGCCAACATAATATAACCCTTTATTAAGCAATAACTATATACACGTATTGCAGAAAGTCCGCACTTGGGACGGGCGCCCAGCATCCACTACGGACTACGAGAAATAGAATTACCGGTGAGTAATTTCTTATTTTCTCTAACGTCCTAGTGGATGCTGGGGACTCCGTAAGGACCATGGGGATTATACCAAAGCTCCCAAACGGGCGGGAGAGTGCGGATGACTCTGCAGCACCGAATGGGCAAACATCAGGTCCTCCTCAGCCAGGGTATCAAACTTGTAGAACTTTGCAAATGTGTTTGAACCCGACCAAGTAGCAGCTCGGCAAAGCTGTAATGCCGAGACCCTTCGGGCAGCCGCCCAAGAAGAGCACACCTTCCTTGTGGAATGGGCTTTTACTGATTTTGGATGCGGCAATCCAGCCGCAGAATGAGCCTGCTGAATCGTGTTACAGATCCAGCGAGCAATGGTTTGCTTTGAAGCAGGAGCACCCAGCTTGTTGGATGCATACAGAATAAACAGCAAGTCAGTCTTCCTGACTCCAGCCGTCCTAGCAACATAGATCTTCAAAGCCCTGACTACATCAAGCAACTTGGAATCCTCCAAGTCACGAGTAGCCGCAGGCACCACAATAGGTTGGTTCAGATGAAAAGCTGACACCACCTTTGGCAGAAACTGCGGACGAGTGCGCAATTCTGCCCTGTCCATATGGAAAACCAGATAGGGGCTTTTACATGACAAAGCCGCCAATTCTGACACACGCCTAGCTGAGGCTAGGGCCAACAGCATGACCACTTTCCACGTGAGATACTTTAGTTCCACCGTCTTAAGTGGCTCGAACCAGTGGGATTTCAGGAAACTCAACACCACGTTAAGATCCCAAGGTGCCACTGGTGGCACAAAAGGAGGCTGAATATGCAGCACTCCCTTAACAAACGTCTGAACCTCAGGCAGTGAAGCCAGTTCTTTTTGAAAGAAAATGGATAGGGCCGATATCTGGACCTTTATGGACCCTAATTTCAGGCCCAAAGTCACCCCCGACTGTAGGAAGTGCAGGAATCGACCCAGTTGGAATTCCTCTGTAGGGGCCATCCTGGCCTCACACCAAGCAACATATTTTCGCCATATACGGTGAGAATGTTTTGCTGTCACGTCCTTCCTAGCCTTTATCAGCGTAGGAATAACTGCTTCCGGAATGCCCTTTTCTGCTAGGATCCGGTGTTCAACCACCATGCCGTCAAACGCAGCCGCGGTAAGTCTTGGAACAGACAGGGCCCTTGTTGTAACAGATCCTGTCTGAGAGGCAGAGGCCACGGGTCCTCTGTGATCATTTCTTGCAATTCCGGGTACCAAGTTCTTCTTGGCCAATCCGGAACAATGAGTATTGTTCTCACTCCTCTTCTTCTTCTTACAATTCTCAGCACCTTTGGTATGAGAGGAAGAGGAGGAAACACATAGACCGACTGGAACACCTACGGTGTTACTAGTGCGTCCACAGCTATCGCCTGAGGGTCCCTTGACCTGGCGCAATATCTTTTTAGCTTTTTGTTGAGACGGGACGCCATCATGTCCACCTGTGGCAGTTCCCATCGATTTGCAATCTGCGTGAAGACTTCCTGATGAAGTCCCCACTCTCCCGGGTGGAGGTCGTGTCTGCTGAGGAAGTCTGCTTCCCAGTTGTCCACTCCCGGAATGAACACTGCTGACAGTGCTAGTACGTGATTCTCCGCCCACCGAAGAATCCTGGTGGCTTCTGCCATTGCCACCCTGCTTCCTGTGCCGCCCTGGCGGTTCACATGGGCCACTGCCGTGATGTTGTCCGACTGAACCAGCACTGGTTGGTTTCGAAGCAGAGGCTCCGCTTGACTCAGGGCGTTGTATATGGCCCTTAGCTCCAGGATATTGATGTGCAGACAAGTCTCCTGACTTGACCACAACCCTTGGAAGTTTCTTCCTTGAGTGACTGCCCCCCACCCTCGGAGGCTTGCATCCGTGGTCACCAGGAACCAGTCCTGTATGCCGAATCTGCGGCCCTCGAGGAGGTGAGCACCTTGTAGCCACCACAGAAGAGACACCCTGGCCCTGGGGGACAGGGTGATCATCCGATGCATCTGAAGATGCGATCCGGACCACTTGTCCAGCAGGTCCCACTGAAAGATTCTCGCATGGAACCTGCCGAAGGGAATGGCTTCGTAAGACGCCACCATCTTTCCCAGGACTCGTGTGCAGTGACGCATGGACACCTGTTTTGGCTTTAGGAGGTCTCTGACCAGAGTCACGAGCTCCTGAGCCTTCTCCTCCGGGAGAAACACCTTCTTCTGGTCTGTGTCCAGAATCATACCCAGGAAGGGCAGACGCGTCGCAGGAAACGGCTGCGACTTTGGAATGTTCAGAATCCAGCCGTGCTGACGCAACACTACTTGAGAGTGTGCTACACTGATCAGCAACTGCTCCCTGGACCTCGCCTTTATGAGGAGATCGTCCAGGTATGGGATAATTATAACCCCTTGCTTCCGAAGGAGCACCATCATCTCCGCCATCACTTTGGTAAACACTCTCGGTGCCATGGACAGGCCGAACGGCAACGTCTGGAACTGGTAATGACAGTCTCGTACCACAAACCTGAGGTACACCTGATGAGGCGGATAAATGGGGACATGCAAGTAAGCATCCTTGATGTCCAGCGACACCATAAAATCCCCTTCCTCCAGGCTTGCAATGACCGCTCTGAGCGATTCCATTTTGAACTTGAATGTCTTCAGATAAAAGTTCAGGGATTTTAAATTTAAAATGAGTCTGACCGAACCGTCCGGTTTCGGTACCACAAACATAGTGGAATAGTAGCCCCTTCCCCGTTGAAGGGGGGGGACCTCTACCACCACTTTCTGGAGAAAAAGTTTGTGAATTGCCTCCACCACTATCGCCCTTTCCATGGGGGAAGCTGGTAAGGCCGATTTCAGGAAACGGTGAGGGGGCATCACCTCGAATTCCAGCTTGTATCCCTGAGACACAATTTGTATAGCCCAAGGATCCACCTGTGAGCGAACCCACTGGTGGCTGAAATGTCGGAGACGCGCGCCCACCGCTCCTGGCTCCGCCTGTGGAGCCCCAGCGTCATGCGGTGGACTTGGTGGAAGCGGGGGAAGACTTTTGTTCCTGGGAACTAGCTGCGCGGTGCAGCTTTTTTCCCCTACCTCTGGCAAGAAAGGACGCACCTCTGACCTTCTTGCTCCTCTGAGAACGAAAGGACTGCATTTGGTAATACGGTGCTTTCTTAGGTTGTGGAGGGACATAAGGCAAGAAATTTGACTTCCCAGCTGTAGCTGTGGAAACGAGGTCTGAGAGACCGTCCCCAAACAATTCCTCACCCTTATAAGGTAAAACCTCCATGTGTTTTTTAGAGTCTGTATCCCCTGTCCATTGCCGAGTCCACAGGACCCTTCTGGCAGAAATGGACATAGCGTTAACTCTAGAGCCCAGCAGGCAAATGTCCCTCTGGGCTTCCCGCATATATAGGACCGCGTCCTTAATATGTGCCAGGGTCAGTAGAACAGTGTCCCTGTCCAGGGTATCTAACTCCTCAGACAGAGAATCCGTCCCTGCAGCAACTGCACTACACATCCAGGCCGAAGCAATTGCTGGCCTCAGCAGTGTGCCAGAATGTGTATAAACTGACTTCAGGATAGCTTCCTGCTTTCTATCAGCAGGATCCTTTAGGGCGGCCGTATCCGGAGACGGCAGGGCCACCTTTTTAGACAAGCGTGTCAATGCCTTGTCTACCCTAGGGGAGGATTCCCAGCGTAACCTGTCCGTTGGCGGGAAAGGATACGCCATGAGTAATCTCTTGGAAACTATCACCTTCCTGTCAGGGGAATCCCATGCTTTTTCACATAATTCATTTAATTCATGGGAAGGGGGAAAAGTCACTTCATGCTTTTTCTCCCCATACATACAAATCCTCTTGTCAGGGACAGGATTTTCCTCAGAAATGTGTAATACATCCTTCATAGCTACAATCATGTAGCGGATGGCTTTAGTCATTTTAGGCTGCAACTTTGCCTCATTGTCATCGACACTGGAGTCAGACTCCGTGTCGACATCTGTGTCAACTATCTGGGATAGTGTGCGCTTTTGGGACCCTGAGGGCCTCTGCGCTGCAGGAGCAGGCATGGGTTGAGACCCTGCCTGTCCCCCGGTTACAGTTTTATCCAACCTGTTATGCAAGGAGTTTACATTATCATTTAACACCTTCCACATATCCATCCAATCAGGTGTCGGCACCGTCGGCGGCGACACCACACTCGGCTGCACTTGTTCTGCCTCCACTTATCCTTCCTCATCAAACATGTCGACACAGGCGTACCGACACACAGCACACACACAGGGAATGCTCTGACTGAGGACAGGACCCCACAAAAGGCTTTTGGGGAGACAGAGAGAGTATGCCAGCACACCCCAGCGCTATATAACCCAGGGATTACACAGTACCTTAGTGTTTACCCTGTAGCTGCTGTTAATATATGTATATTTACTGCACCTAAATTTGTGCCCCCCCTCTCTTTTTTTTACCCTCTAATGCACCTGAATACTGCAGGGGAGAGCCTGGGGAGCGTCCTTCCAGCGGAGCTGTGAAGAGAAAATGGCGCTGGTGTGCTGAGGAAGAAGGCCCCGCCCCCTCAGCGGCGGGCTTCTGTCCCGCTTAAATGTATAAAAAATGTCGGGGCTCTGGCATATATACAGTCCCAGACTGTATATATGTCTTTTTGCCCAAAAAAGGTATTTAATTGCTGCCCAGGTCGCCCCCCCCTGCGCCCTGCACCCTACAGTGACCGGAGTGTGCGGTGTGCTGTGGGAGCAATGGCGCACAGCTGCAGTGCTGTGCGCTACCTTAAGTGAAGACAGGAGTCTTCAGCCGCCGATTTCGATGTCTTCATGCTTCTACTGCTTCTGTTCTTCTGGCTCTGCGAGGGGGACGGCGGCGCGGCTCCGGGAACGGACGATCAAGGTTAGGTACCTGTGTTCGATCCCTCTGGTGCTAATGGTGTCCAGTAGCCTAAGAAGCACTACCTAGCTGCCGTGAGTAGGTTTGCTTCTCTCCCCTCAGTCCCTCGTAGCAGAGAGTCCGTTGCCAGCAGAAGCTCTCTGAAAACAAAAAACCTAACAAAATACTTTCTTATCTAGCAAGCTCAGGAGAGCCCACTAGGAGCACCTAGCTCGGCCGGGCACAGATTCTAACTGAGGTCTGGAGGAGGGGCATAGAGGGAGGAGCCAGTGCACACCAGATAGTACTTAATCTTTCTTTAGAGTGCCCAGTCTCCTGCAGAGCCCGCTATTCCCCATGGTCCTTACGGAGTCCCCAGCATCCACTAGGACGTTGGAGAAAATGGAATGACAAAAAGAAGCTACAAGTCTATCTCCATGACCTCATTGGTCAAATAACTCTGGTTATGAAGGATGCGCTCCATGTGGAAGTCCAGGAGAACGTAAGCACGCATTTCTCTTAAGAAGTGTGATAATTGTGCAGAGGGATAGACTTTCTATGTGAAGCTCTTTAGACTCAATTGCTACTATGGTAAAGTTTATGGAAAGAATGGTAGTGGCTAGTACAGTCCAGTGGTTCTTTCTCCAACTCGGAGGTTGCCAAACTCTCTCCTAAAGGCACCCTCAGTCCATGTCTTCAGGATATCAATGGATGAGCACAGATGGTTAAATCAAATGATTGCCATACTAATTAAGTTACCTGTGCCCAAGCTTAGTTGTATGTAAAACCTGGACCATTAGGGTGCCTTTTGGACAGTTTGGGAACCTCTTAACTTATTGAACAATAGAATCTATCGTCTTTGGAAACAAATTAGCCTCCATGATACTAAAGTATTTTCATTGTGCTTCCATCACATCGCCATTAGACTGAAAACAATATAAGCCAAGAAGACTGCAAAAAGGCAGACTGTCCCCTCTGCTTCTAGACCAGGCTTTTTCAACTAGTGTGCCGCGGCACACTAGTGTGCCGCGGAGCCAGAGCCGCTTTATGCACCTTCAGAGTGAACTGTTGACCCGGGCTCTTAGAGGAGCAGTCGTGCTCCAGCTGTGACCTATGCCTTGAAGACGCGGCGGTGTGATATCCTAGGTCACGGCCGCCGCTTCTCACCACCCAGCCAGCCCACCCGCCTGCATACACAGCTTTCCTTGTCCACCCACATCCACACATCCCCGACCGCCCACTGCTCAGTATTTGCAGCACTCCACTATGAACAACCCCCCCGCCACTGAGGGGGACAGGGAGGAGGACAGCTGACCGGTAGGGGTTAATATTTGTTTTATTTCACCTGTGGGGAACAATAGGATTTATGTGGGGAGAATAAGGATTTATGGGGGGAACAATGTGAATAATTCATGTGGGAAACAATAGGATTTATGTGGGGAGCAATGTTTTTCTGTGTAGGCCAATGTATGTGTGGATCTTTTTTTTTTTTTTTTTTTTTTTTTATTGTGAGAGCCAAAGTGTGTGTGTTTGCTTTTTTTTTCTGTGGGGAACTGATGGTGTGCCTTGGTCATTTTTAAAATACTGTTCGGTGTGCCGCGAGTAAAAAAGGCTGAAAATCACTGTTCTAGACAGCCTTGCCCAGATGAAAGAATCCCCCCCATAATGACTAATTTCACTCCTTCAATTAACACCTGTTGGCAGCAGAGTTGTGCAGTGTGCAGACATGCACCCATTTTTATTAGACTGTTCCTTGTTTTGAAAAGCTTTAGGCGCCACTTCACTTTGTGTTTGTGCTGGAGGAGATTCTTCATATTTTGAGAAGCCAGTACAACTCGGGAAGTTCCTCATGTTCTGAGACATGGGGCCAACACTTCTAATGCACCTGTCTGCATGGCCATTCTTACAAGGACCTTTACAAAAATATGGTGGCACTAATGGTTTGAGGAAAAAGGTCAAGATATGGGCTTATTGGTATCTCATTCTGTTGGCAGGTAATAATATGCAGTCAGGGCTAAAACAATGCCAATAACCTCTTTGTAGATGTGTAGCTGGATTGTAAAGCAGAGTCGGCTTGCCCCATCACAAAACGCAATTCCTGGGTATACAAAAAATATAATGCAAAGTAACGGTCCGAGGAAAGACCCACAAATAAGTGTAGTGCTTGCATGGCTATGGTACCTGGGCTACAGTGTGGTCACAGGTTTTATACTTATTTTTATGGTCATGTGACTTCTTTGACATGTAATAAACGTTTGTATGTTGGCTTAAGGATTCTGGCATCTATTTTTAGAGCTCTAATTTTTGGGGACTGCTTTGCTATTGACTGCTGGCTTTTGACTTCTCTAGTGACTTATGGCTTTATGCATATTCAATTCTTGGTCATGGTCAGTCTTTGAGTTTTTGTGTTCTCCACACGTTTGCTTAGATTTCAGTCACGCTTCAAAAACGTACTGGTCGGTAATTTAGTTTCTGACCAAATTACCACATGGGTGCTTGCAAATCGGTGGCACTATATAAACGTTCTCCACAGATTCCAGGAGACATGTTCCATGGCAGCCCATATTGCTCACTTATGTTTCGAGGTGATCTTTATGTATTAGAAGCAGTGTGGGAAAATGTCCCAAGAGGAAGGGGTTGAGGGGTGTGGTGGGGGAGGGTAGTTGGAGTTCAGTAATATACTGTGCCACTCATTGTAATGGCTCATTGTAATGGCTGCTATAGAGTATTTCAAGGGAATGTAACTTGTTGTGTTGGTTTTTCGTTAATATGTAGACAATTTTTTCTTTTTATTCTGGCAGGCTGGGTTGGGGAAACCCCTCCCTATGGATCCGAAGTTTTCATTGGCAATCTGCCCCAGGAAATATATGAAGACAGACTCATTCCTTTGTTTCAGTCTGTTGGCAAGCTGTTCGAATTTAGATTAATGATGACCTTCAGTGGTCTGAATCGTGGCTTTGCATATGCCCGCTACCCCACCAGGCGCATGGCGGAGCTAGCGATATCCCATCTGAATGGCCACGAAATAAAACGTGGCTACAGGATCGTGGTCAGCAGAAGCACAGAGAAGTGCGAGCTTGCACTTGATGGCCTCCCAAGTGTTTTGGATAAAGACAATCTAACCAGGATCCTGTGTGGACTGACTGCTGGCGTGGATACGGTCTCCCTGCATGCCAGCCCTATGACGGATATGAAAAATATGGCCATAATTAGGTACAACTCGCACAGGGCAGCTGCCATGGCAAAGAAAAGCTTCTGTGAAGGTACGTCAGTCTTTTCTGGTTGGGTATCGCTAACGTGACTGAAAATGGATATTGATCTTTGGGTTCAGTATGAAATGCCTACAATCAAAATCCCGACAAATTGACCGAAGGTCAAAATCATTTAAAATGTCGACAGGTCAAAAAGTCGACAAGAGGTTTTCATTGTTTTTTGGGGTGTATGTCGACATGGATGCCATATGAGTGTACCGCATCCCCTCGCGTGCTTCGGGCACGGTGCTTCGCTGCGCTCAGCACACGGTTATTCCCCCTCCAGGTTCACTGGGATGGTAAAGTATGAACAAGTCTGTTTCATTTAAAAAAAAATCATGAAAAACGTATGTCGACTTTTTGACCTGTCGACACTTTAAATGTCTAATTTGACCTTGTCGCTGTTTTTAAATGTCTGTATTTTGACCATGTCGTGATTTTGACCATTGGTCAATGGTTGTCTGTATTTTGACCGTCTGGGTTTTTGATTGTGGGTAAATTGACCGCATGCCTGATCTTTAACTTTAGCAAGTTAGGACAACCAAGTTGCCCAGATGCATTTAACTGTGGTGCTTCCAAAAATTGTGTTGCACAGGTCAGTTTGGACTTGTTTTCCCAAATCCCAACAGGTTTAAGATGTTCTTAGCTGCCAATCACTTGTTACTCTGCCCCTGCTCCGTTATGGCTTAGTTTTTAATTGTGTGGTATTCGGAGACGTTGCCAGCGTTAAACCTTCACTTACTGTACTGCTTGAATTGGATTCATTTTCTAAATTGATATCAACCACTTTCCCCTGCCTTGCCAGCCATAGCAATCACATTAAGCCATTTACGATTGATATAGGTAACACAGCAACTTCATGTAATAGACCTTTGTGCTGTAATTAATCTGATGGTTCAGTGTTTACTTAGGTAAATGTATGAAGCAGTGGTAAGTGGAGAAGTTGCCCATGGTAACTAATCTGCTGCTCTGTATAATTTTATAGTATGCAAATTATAAATGTTACGTCGGAGCTGATTGGCTGCCATGCGCACCTCCTCCACTGGCTCACTTCTCCACTTTTATCACTGCTTCATACATTTACCCCAGAATTTCTGTTCTGACAGTTGGTATCTTTATCCCACATGGCGTATCCTGTCTGCAATAGGGATCAACAATCCCCATCAGTGTAGCAATTTGCTGTGTTATTCAACACTGTATTCCACCTTTTATAAAAGAATTGTCCACACCCTGCACAAGCTTCTCTGCACTTCAGGTGTGCATGGCCTGTCGCAGCTGATGTCCTGTCAGACCTGTCTGCTAATGCGTTATGCCATCGCTTCCATTGGCAGTGGCAGGCTCTCAATGCTGGTCATTAATTGTTGAGTCCCATGATCATCGGGAAACACCTCTTTGCCATAGTAGGGAGTATATTTTTGTTTTTTATTAAATGTACTGTTTTTCTTTTCCTGCAGGTACCAATCTGTTGTACGGCTGCCCTTTTCATGTTGATTGGCTGCAGCCCACCGTAAAACAAAAGCAGCAGTCCGGTGGTCTTCTGCAGCCGCATTCGTTCTTGCCTCAGATGTGGAACAGTGAGACCAAGCAGAAGAAGTTCTCAGTGAGTGGAGTCCAGTGTCTTCAGCTCATCTGTGACCGAATGAAACTGGGTCAGCCAGTTTACCAAATAAAGTTCCTGGGCATGGGCTCCTGTGGCTGGCTGAGGTTCTGGTATCGTGTAGTGATACCCAAGCACTGTGCTCCATTCACTGGCTATTCCTGGCTTCTTGGGGACAACCTCATACCGACTGACAAGCATGACCAAGCCAAGGAGATGGTGGCCTTGCGGCTGTTGAGTGAATTGGGTAAGTGTGAATCACAGGCCTTGGCCAAAAGTTTGGTGATCTGATGTGTATCACTCCATAAAGCACCAATCAATCGGCTACTGTCCTTTTTCAAACACATGCTATATATCCCAAGGTTTGGGAGTCCTTCAGCGCATGCGTGATGTGATGTGGCGGCTGTTGGGGGTGGGGGAAGGGGGTGGATACAATTGGATCCCTCTCAGATGGGTCTAAACTCCAGATTGTATCTCATTCCAGAGCTTGGTCCATATGGGAATTCTGAGAATAAAAGTATGTACAGTCCCATTGGTGCTTTGTTCCGCCAAGATGTTAAACTTATCACCACCTCTGATTCAACAAAGGGATAGTGTCTTTAGATCTTAATAACTAAATTTTTTTTTTCAGCAATACATGTTAAAAACAATAATATAAATACGTTCCTTTCAAGTAGTTTTCAGGCTTTAAATAATGATAGTGACAGTGTGCGTAGTAAACTACTTCAAAGTGGCACTTTACAAAAAAAATTGTATCAGTGTCTCACCCTTGTAGGTAGCTGCAGTAGGCTCGTTTTTAATTAGCGATCAATAGTCCTGGGCTGAGTTGCTTAGGCACCACTGCAGTGCGCCTGTCAAACCCCAGATTACTGCTGTCCACAGGTACTCCAGCACACCAGTACAAGCTATGCGTTTTTGGCCACTGGACCTTTGTCAAGAATGGAAACATGGGAATGCTTTCAAAACGCCCAACACTGCATTTTTGGAGTTTTGGATGTCTTTTTTTTCCTTGGTACATCCAGCCTATAGTGAGTGACCAGTGGGAGTTAGAAGACACTAACCAGGAGCTGTTGTAGCAGAGTGATTACACATGCCCAGAAATAGGTGCCTACAGGTGCTGGCGGTAGGAGCCAGAGAGAAGCTGTTCCGGCTGCCGGTATAGGAGCCTGTGGTGGCAGCTAGTTATCTGTCCACAATACAGTGACAGGAGTTTAACAGGTGCTTGCTGTTGGTGAGAGGTACCCCCTAGGAGAGTGCAAGGTTAAGTAACGTTAATCTACAATGACTATATAAACCACCTAGCAGAGTGAGATGATCCCATCACGGGAGCTTGATGGTGATTCCAAAGAGGCATGCCTCTCTGATCTTTGGACCCTGCTAGCCGAGTTTAATGCCTGCCATTTAGGAAACTGCTTGGTGACAGAATAGCTTTTGACCAGTTGCCATCTTTTCAGAGAACACGGTCAGGTAAAATGGGGCATCCTATTAAATAGTCAACGCTGGGTGGCAGCCCAGCATAATTTACTACTTCCATTTGTTTTGAGCTAAAAGAAGTGTAAGCTGGCTTAAAAACAAAAAACCCTCAAGTACTAGATCTAATATGCCACAACATGCTTACACAGATGTACCCGGGTTTTCAACATGTGGTACTGTAGCTGCTGTGGAATGGCACATCTCAGCCACAGGCTTGGCATGCCCAGTGGCAACATATACAGTGCATGCTGGGATTGATACTTCCCCAGCAGCTGGAGGACTGCATGTTAAAATACCTCTGCCATACGGTGACGGAGTTTAATCACGCATCTCATTGTAGCAAAGGGTGGTAATGAGCAATGCTGCTACCTGGACCTGGGAAGCCCACCAGTGCAGAGGCTGCAGCTTCCAGCCATATGCTATTCAGCAGAGACTAGCTTACCCTGTGGAGTGGGGAACTGGTCAGATTGACAAACTGGACAGCTTGTAGAATCATCAGACGACTGTTACTATGGGGGTGATGTATCAAACAGGGGAGAAGTTGTCCGGGGGGGGGGGGGGGGGGAGGTACGTACCTCACAGCTTTGGCCAACTTCTGGTCTGCACTGGTCTACTCCGCAGTTTCACTTCTTGACACACCTCGCCCTGTTAGGTGGCAGGACTTGTACACCCCTCCCCATTTATGTGTCTACACATACTGTACAACATATTTTTATTCTGCATTATTCTTTTTGAATGTGTATTTGTAATTCTGCCCCCTTTGTTCCCTAAGGTCTCCAATAGTTGGTAACAAGTGAGAGGAAACCTGTTGAAGTAGATGTAAGAATCAATGTACAGATGTAGCCATATTCATCCATGCCGCAATTGCTGGGTGCGACTATTCTCAGCACAACGTGCCATGCTGCAATGTGTATGCATTGCGGCATGAAGCTACAGCTGTATAAATGTGGGAGTATAAAGTCAATGTAATCTCTTTTGTATCCCTTCACCCATGGGACTCCTATGCAATTCAGGGGTTCTAATGGGGTTCCCCTTAATAGTAGATGTCCCAGGGAGTTGGGTGGGGGCGTAGTCCTCTCATTGGGTGGGGTAGTTATGTCATAAAGCACCACACCCTCTACATAAACTTTCAAAAGCCTGAAATTTAGGGTGAAAGCCTATTAAGGGGTCTATGTACTGTCGTTATGGGGGAGAAGCGGTATCTGCTATGTGCGCTGTACCGGGGGTTTTCCTGCTGTCAGTGGTTTTGCTATTCAATTAGGGGACTGAAAATGGGATGCAGTGATTCTGTATAAATCACTGCGTCTTATCGCACTCTCAAAGCAAGTCTAAATTTTTCTAAACACTGAGGGCCCCCATAAACTAAGTAATTGGAAGTTTCCAATTGGCTTAATTAGACTGTAAGTACATTCCTTCTGCAGGAGTCTTTTGCATCCAGAGTCTGTAGCTGAGTCTTCTGCAGCAGGGTGAGTGAGTGTGAGCGACCCTGGTGCAAGTGTAAGACTCCCTGGAGCCAGCCGCTTGGAGAACTACATCCCCCAACAGCCCTTGCGCCTCTCAGCATCTTCTGAGCCAATGGCGGATCTAGACTTTTCTTTTAGAGGGAGTGGTTTACTGTTTAGTCCAGACTCCTCCCCCTTTCCAGTCCAGACTCCTCCCCCTTTCCAGTCCAGATTCTCCTCTGTAATCCACCCACGACTTGGGAACAAACTGACCCTCTGAGTTATGACCAATTGTCATTACATGCCAATGCGATCTTTATAACCAAGTTGCTCACTGACTGCTACCACATCTCTGCAAATGCCGGTCCTCATCCCAAGTCGCTGACTTAAATCAGTAAATAAACTGGCACGTGTGCAGCAATGTATGTCACTGCAGGCTTTTTCCCTCCCTTTGAATGATTAACCATAGCACAAAAAAGGTAATGGCAAATTATGGCGATATTATATAATAATCTTTTATCCTGGTTTATGCAGCATTGGGACACCCGCTCTGGCACTGGTTGCAACAAAGCCGAGACTGTAGAATCTATGCCATTCAGTGTACAACATCCGTGCGAATTACGGTCTCTGACGTGGGGTTTTTAAAAAATGGGTTTTTAAGACTTCCTCTATATTGGCTATTTACTTAAATTAATTTTAAAGCCAAGAAAAGGGATAAATAATTAGTGAAACACCATAATCCCGTGCAAGGAAAATCATAAATTATTGAGAGGGCATTTGCATCCTCAGCCTCGGTACAGGTGGTACAGCTCTCCCTTCCCCCACTAATTGCACAGGAAAGGGCAGTCTATTTATTTATATTTTTAATATATATATATATATATATATATATACGAATTCCAAAGGTCGGCACTCACTTCTGTCCCACATGTGTAGCTTGCCAAGGTGCTGCGTCGACAGAAAGCATGTAGATACACCCAAAGGCGGCACTCACTGGTCTCACAAAGAAATACTGGACAACGTCCTCTTATCAACGTTTCGGGTTTATTTCAACCCGTCATCAGGATACACATAACAATTAACAAGTGACATAGACATACCTTAAATACCCCTCCATGTTGCCAAACGAGCGCGCCAAATCCAGATCCCAGCCGTCTAATCAGTATAACACACCCCTTTCCGGAAGTCCTAATACATGAACGTAGTGCGCCCGGTTGCCCTGGCAACCCGTCAACAACACCCAGGCCATCAGCTATGACACGCACCAGTAACGGTGTATGCCAGCCATCGCTTCACTGAAAGACCAATCAGAAGCTGTGCCGCATCCCTCTCACGGAGCTCACCGGCCGCCGTAGTTGTTGCCTTAGCAACCTAACATAGCTGACCACAGAGGCCAAGCATAGCGTCTGGTATCCATGGCAACCCGTTTGGCAATCTAGATTTACAATACCACCACTTATCTAAATAAAACACAATAATACCTAAACTCATAGACAATACAAACACAACACAAAGTGCTAGTGCATAGAAAATAATAATGAATAAGCTGCAAGTACGATTCTAGAAAAAATCAATGAAGCCACTAGACCTATTTAAATACATGATTATACAAATTACTGTATCAAATAAATCATACATATATCAAAACTTCATATATAGGTCAGATCATAAAACCCATAGGATTACCAATACATATTGTAAGAGAGGTGATCATTGAGGCCCCTAGGTTTAACAGTATCCAACACCTGTATCCATTTCGTCTCAATCTGTAACAACCTCTTATGCCGATCTCCACCTCTCGGGCTCTCCGGCACATGGTCAATAATAAGATACCTGAGGCTGGATAGAGAATGATTGTTCTCAACAAAGTGTCTTGCCACAGGTTGTTCAGATGGCTTACCCATCAAAGCTGCCCTAATCGATGACCTATGTAAGGTCATCCGCTCCCTAAAGGTACGTATAGTTTTGCCTATATAGCAAGAACCGCAGGGACACTTAATCATGTAGACCACAAAACTCGTTGTACATGTAACCGCTGATCTTATCATGTACCTCTTACCGCTATGTGGATGGTAAAAACATTTACTAGCGATCATAAAACGGCATGTAGTACACCCAGAACACTTATAACAACCCCCACTTTTAATCTGTACTCGAGGATCATACTGCATCTGTTCAGTGATATCTGGGTGCACTACCCAGTCCCGAATGTTCTTACCCCTCTTGAGACATGACATCACTTGCAAAGGTCTAAACACCTTAGAATCCTTATCACCCTGCACTATAGGCCACAGGGTCCTGACTGCTCTTTCCACAATATCATGTGAGGTATTAAATCTCCTCACCCAATGTAATTTATCAGGAATCTGTTTTCTATTTGTTTGATTCAATAAGGACTCTCTAGTCATTAAATCAGCCTTTCTCCTAGCCTCAGAGAGTACATTCCTAGGGTAACCTCGGTCACTGAATTTATCTGACATCCTCTCAAGATCTTGTGCTACCATCTGCTCATCACTTGTAACCCTTTTAACTCGCAACAACTGTGAGAAAGGCAAACTCTTTTTCATTGCGACCGGGTGATGGCTATTAAAAGATAGCAACGTATTTCTGTCAGTGGGTTTAGAAAAGATTGAAGTAGTAAGTATACCCTCCTGAAGTGTAATATTCACATCCAAATAAGAAATACTATCCAAACTACAGGTATATGTATACTTAATAGGACAATCACGCTCATTAATCGAGTCTACCAATTCCACAAAACTAGCATGATCACCTCTCCAAAACAATATAATATCGTCGATATACCTGTAATAAAACAAAATTCTATCTCTAACATCTCTATTAAAGAAACACTCCTTCTCAATTCTAAACATGTATGCATTCGCATAGGCTGGTGCTACATGAGAGCCCATCGCACAGCCTTCGAATTGTAAATAGTATCCACCATTATGATAAAAATAGTTCTTGTGCAATACAAAATCAAGAAGAGAAATCAAGAAATCCAAATCAGGACCACTGTAATCCACATCATCATTTAGCAACTCCCTGACCGCTCGGATGCCATCACCATGAGGAATATTCGTGTACAAGCTGGTAATATCCAACGTACACATCCATGTATTATCAGGTATATTTCCAAGTTCCTTAAGTTTAATCAATAAAGCTGTAGTGTCCTTAAGGTAAGTACGTTGTGATTGTACACTTGGCTGGATATAATAATCCAAATATTCAGAAATCTTACTACACACTGACTCCCTTGCCGAAATTATGGGACGGCCAGGTGGCCTTTCCAAATTCTTATGAATTTTGGGTAGACTGTATAACAGTGGTACCCTAGGACAGTCTACTTTCAAAAACAGGGAAGCATCTTCATCTATAACCGCTTTCTTCACAGCCTCATCTAATAAAGTGTCTAGTGCCAGTTTATACTCGTCGGTAGGATCATGAGTTAATTTCCGGTAAGTACTCGTATCAGACAACTGCCTCTCAATTTCATTGCAGTAGTCGGTTACATTTTGTACCACTATACCTCCACCTTTATCTGCGGCCCGGAAAACCACATTCTTATAGCTTCCCAAGTTTTTTAATGCCTTATATTCAGAGGGTAATAAATTGGACCTACGTAGTGCCTGTTTTCTAGACTGTTCAACAACTTGGCAGTCCAGTGCCCTCATAAAAGCCATAATGGACGTATTCCTTGAAGCTGGGTCAAACGTCAACTTTCTCTTAAATCTCTTCACTGTCTGAGCATCACCCCTGTTTTCATTTGTGTCACCAAAGAACTCTTTCAACTTCAGCTGACGATGTAAATACGACTGATCAATTTTCCAATGTAAATCATTGAATGGGACTGTGGGCACAAACCCCAAACCTTTATTCAATACTCTGATTTCAATATCAGTCAGAGTCCTAGAGGACAGGTTAAATACCAAATTCATTTCTTGCTCCGACCCCTTTTGGATGTTCCGACGGCATTGCCCGCCCCTCCTTGTGGGTCTTTTCCTCGCCCGCGTCCCACGCGGGAGCGTGTCACTAAAGGGGGTTTATTGGCAACTACCCCTCGTGCTGAGGTCGTATCCTCACCTGATGAGGAATATGCTTCACTAGATGATATGTTGGTTTTCTGACCTCTACCTCTCCAACGCCTCTGCGGACGTGTTCTCGAGTTAATACCAGGGACACCGGTTAACCAACCATAGACTCGCTGTTCGGAGTAATCTTTATTCACCTTCTCTATTTCTCTATCGTCCTAAGTGGATGCTGGGGTTCCTGAAAGGACCATGGGGAATAGCGGCTCCGCAGGAGACAGGGCACAAAAGTAAAGCTTTTACAGGTCAGGTGGTGTGTACTGGCTCCTCCCCCTATGACCCTCCTCCAGACTCCAGTTAGATTTTTGTGCCCGGCCGAGAAGGGTGCAATTCTAGGTGGCTCTCATAAAGAGCTGCTTAGAGAGTTTAGCTTAGGTTTTTTATTTTACAGTGATTCCTGCTGGCAACAGGATCACTGCAACGAGGGACAGAGGGGAGAAGAAGTGAACTCACCTGCGTGCAGGATGGATTGGCTTCTTGGCTACTGGACATGAAGCTCCAGAGGGACGATCACAGGTACAGCCTGGATGGTCACCGGAGCCACGCCGCCGGCCCCCTCACAGATGCTGAAGCAAGAAGAGGTCCAGAATCGGCGGCTGAAGACTCCTGCAGTCTTCTTAAGGTAGCGCACAGCACTGCAGCTGTGCGCCATTTTCCTCTCAGCACACTTCACACGGCAGTCACTGAGGGTGCAGGGCGCTGGGGGGGGGGGCGCCCTGGGAGGCAAATGAAAACCTTTAAAAAGGCTAAAAATACCTCACATATAGCCCCAGAGGCTATATGGAGATATTTACCCCTGCCTAAATGTACTAAATAGCGGGAGACGAGCCCGCCGGAAAAGGGGCGGGGCCTATCTCCTCAGCACACGGCGCCATTTTCTGTCACAGCTCCGCTGGTCAGGAAGGCTCCCAGGTCTCTCCCCTGCACTGCACTACAGAAACAGGGTATAACAGAGAGGGGGGGCAAAATAAATGGCAATATATTAATATAAAAGCAGCTATAAGGGAGCACTTAATCATAAGGCTATCCCTGTCATATATAGCACTTTTTGGTGTGTGCTGGCAGACTCTCCCTCTGTCTCCCCAAAGGGCTGGTGGGTCCTGTCTTCGTATAGAGCATTCCCTGTGTGTTTGCTGTGTGTCGGTACGTGTGTGTCGACATGTATGAGGACGTTATTGGTGTGGAGGCGGAGCAATTGCCAAATATGAGGATGTCACCTTCTAGGGGGTCGACACCAGAATGGATGCCTTTATTTGTGGAATTACGGGATAGCGTCAACTCGCTTAAGCAGTCGTTTGCCGACATGAGGCGGCCGGACACTCAATTAGTGCCTGTCCAGGCGCCTCAAACACCGTCAGGGGCTGTAAAACGCCCCTTGCCTCAGTCGGTCGACACAGACCCAGACACAGGCACTGATTCCGGTGGTGAAGGTGACGAATCAACCGTATTTTCCAGTAGGGCCACACGTTATATGATTTTGGCAATAAAGGAGATGTTACATTTAGCTGATACTACAGGTACCACTAAACAGGGTATTATGTGGGGTGTGAAAAAACTACCAGTAGTTTTTACCGAATCAGAAGAATTAAATGACGTGTGTGATGAAGCGTGGGGTGCCCCGATAAAAAACTGCTAATTTCAAAGAAGTTATTGGCTTTATACCCTTTCCCGCCAGAGGTTAGGGAGCGCTGGGAAACACCTCCTAGGGTGGACAAAGCGCTAACACGCTCATCAAAACAAGTGGCGTTACCCTCTCCTGAGACGGCCGCACTTAAAGATCCATCAGATAGGAGGATGGAAAATATCCAAAAAGGTATATACACACATGCAGGTGTTATACTACGACCAGCTATTGCGACTGCCTGGATGTGCAGTGCTGGGGTAGTTTGGTCAGAGTCCCTGATCGAAAATATTGATACCCTGGACAGGGACAATATTTTACTGTCGTTAGAACAAATAAAGGATGCATTTCTTTATATGCGTGATGCACAGAGAGATATCTGCACACTGGCATCACGGGTAAGTGCTATGTCCATTTCGGCCAGAAGAGCTTTATGGACACGACAGTGGACAGGCGATGCGTAGAGGAGTTATTTGGGGTCGGTCTATCGGATTTGGTGGCCACGGCTACGGCCGGGAAATCCACCTTTCTACCTCAAGTCACTCCCCAACTGAAAAAGGCACCGACCTTTCAACCGCAGCCCTTTCGTTCCTTTAAAAATAAGAGAGCAAAGGGCTATTCATATCTGCCACGAGGCAGAGGACGAGGGAAGAGACAGCAACAGGCAGCTCCTTCCCAGGAACAGAAGCCCTCCCCGGCTTCTACAAAAGCCTCAGCATGACGCTGGGGCTTCGCAAGCGGACTCGGGGGCGGTAGGCGGTCGTCTCAAGAATTACAGCGCGCAGTGGGCTCACTCGCAGGTAAATCCCTGGATCCTGCAGATAATATCTCAGGGGTACAGGTTGAAATTAGAGACAGAGCCACCTCGCCGTTTCCTGAAGTCTGCTTTACCAACGTCCCCCTCAGAAAGGGAGACGGTTTTGGAAGCCATTCACAAGCTGTATTCTCAGCAGGTGATAGTCAAGGTACCTCTTCTACAACAAGGGAAGGGGTATTATTCCACTCTTTTTGTGGTACCGAAGCCGGATGGCTCGGTAAGGCCTATTCTAAATCTGAAGTCCTTGAACCTGTACATAAAGAAGTTCAAGTTCAAGATGGAGTCACTCAGAGCAGTGATAGCGAACCTGGAAGAAGGGGACTTTATGGTATCCTTGGACATCAAGGATGCGTATCTCCACGTTCCAATTACCCCTCACACCAGGGGTACCTCAGGTTCGTTGTACAAAACTGTCACTATCAGTTTCAGACGCTGCCGTTTGGTTTGTCCACGGCACCTCGGGTCTTTACAAAGGTAATGGCCGAGATAATATTTCTTCTTCGAAGAAAAGGCGTATTAATTATCCCATACTTGGACGATCTCCTAATAAGGGCAAGGTCCAGAGAACAGCTAGAGATGGGTTTAGCACTATCTCAGAAGGTGCTAAAGCAGCACGGATGGATTCTGAATATTCCAAAATCCCAATTAATGCCGACAACTCGTCTGCTGTTCCTGGGGATGATTCTGGACACAGTTCAGAAAAAGGTTTTTCTTCCCGAAGAAAAAGCCAAGGAGTTATCTGACCTGGTCAGGAACCTCCTAAAACCAGGAAAGGTGTCTGTACATCAATGCACAAGAGTCCTGGGGAAAAAAATGGTAGCTTCTTACGAAGCAATCCCTTTCGGCAGATTCCATGCAAAGGGATCTGTTGGACAAATGGTCAGGGTCGCATCTTCAGATGCACCTGCGGATAACCCTGTCGCCGAGGACAAGGGTATCCCTTCTGTGGTGGTTGCAGGAGGCTCATCTATTGGAGGGCCGCAGATTCGGCATGCAGGATTGGATCCTGGTGACCACGGAGGCCAGCCTGAGAGGCTGGGGAGCAGTCACACAGGGAAGAAATTTCCAGGGAGTGTGGTCGAGCCTGAAAAAGTCTCTTCACATAAGCATTCTGGAACTAAGAGCAATCTACAATGCTCTAAGCCAGGCGGAACCTCTGCTTCAAGGAAGACCGGTGTTGATCCAGTCGGACAACATCACGGCAGTCGCCCATGTAAACAGACAGGGCGGCACAAGAAGCAGGAGGGCAATGGCAGAAGCTGCCAGGATCCTTCGCTGGGCGGAGAATCACGTGATAGCACTGTCAGCAGTATTCATCCCGGGCGTGGACAACTGGGAAGCAGACTTCCTCAGCAGACACGACCTTCACCCGGGAGAGTGGGGACTTCATCCAGAAGTTTTCCACATGCTATTAAACCGTTGGGTAAAACCAATGGTGGACATGATGGCGTCTCGCCTCAACAAAACACTGGACAGGTATTGCGCCAGGTCAAGAGATCCGCAGGCAATAGCTGTGGACGCGCTGGTAACACCTTGGGTGTACCAGTCGGTATATGTGTTTCCTCCTCTGCCTCTCATACCAAAGGTATTGAGGATTATACGGCAAAGAGGAGTAAGACTAGTGGCTCCGGATTGGCCAAGAAGGACTTGGTACCCGGAACTTCAAGAGATGGTCACGGACGATCCGTGGCCTCTACTTCTGAGAAGGGACCTGCTTCAGCAGGGTACTTGTCTTTTTCAAGACTTACCGCGGCTGCGTTTGACGGCATGGCGTTTGAATGCCAGATCCTAAAAGGAAAAGGCATTCCAGAAGAAGTCATTCCTACCTTGATAAAGGCAAGGAAGGAAGTCACCGCGAAGCATTATCGCCGTATTTGGCGAAAATATGTTGCGTGGTGCGAGCAGCGGAGTGCTCCGATGGAGGAATTTCAACTGGGTCGTTTTCCTACATTTCCTGCAATCAGGATTGTCTATGGGTCTCAAATTGGGATCTATTAAGGTTCAAATTTCGGTCCTATCAATATTCTTCCAAAAAGAATTGGCCTCAGTCCCTGAGGTCCAGATTTTTATCAAAGGAGTACTGCATATACAGCCTCCTGTGGTGCCTAAGGTGGCACCGTGGGATCTAAATGTAGTTTTAGATTTCCTCAAATCCAATTGGTTTGAACCACTAAAGAATGTGGATTTGAAATATCTCACATGGAAAGTGACTATGTTACTGGCCCTGGCTTCGGCCGGGAGAGTATCTGAACTGGCGGCTTTGTTTTATAAAAGCCCTTATTTAATTTTCCATTCGACATAGGGCAGAGCTGCGGACGCGTCCGCATTTTCTCCCTAAGGTGGTATCAGCGTTTCACCTGAACCAGCCTATTGTAGTGCCTGCGGCTACAGACGACTTGAAGGACTCCAAGTTGTTGGACGTTGTCAGAGCCTTAAAAATATACATTTAAAGGACGGCTGGAGTCAGAAAATCTGACTCGCTGTTTATACTGTATGCACCCAACAAGTTGGGTGCACCTGCTTCTAAGCAGTCGATTGCTCGTTGGATTTGTAACAAAATTCAACTTGTACATTCTGTGGCAGGCCTGCCACAGCCTAAATCTGTTAAGGCCCATTCCGCAAGGAAGGTGGGCTCATCTTGGGCGGCTGCCCGAGGGGTCTCGGCATTACAACTCTGCCGAGCAGCTACGTGGTCAGGGGAGAACACGTTTGTAAATTTTTACAAATTTGATACCCTGGCAAAGGAGGACCTGGAGTTCTCTCATTCGGTGCTGCAGAGTCATCCGCACTCTCCCGCCCGTTTGGGAGCTTTGGTATAATCCCCATGGTCCTTTCAGGAACCCCAGCATCCACTTAGGACGATAGAGAAAATAAGAATTTACTTACCGATAATTCTATTTCTCGGAGTCCGTAGTGGATGCTGGGCGCCCATCCCAAGTGCGGATTATCTGCAATACTTGTACATAGTTATTGTTAACTAATTCGGGTTATTGTTTAGGAAGCCATCTTTCAGAGGCTCCTCTGTTATCATACTGTTAACTGGGTTTAGATCACAAGTTGTACGGTGTGATTGGTGTGGCTGGTATGAGTCTTACCCGGGATTCAAAATCCTCCCTTATTGTGTACGCTCGTCCGGGCACAGTACCTAACTGGAGTCTGGAGGAGGGTCATAGGGGGAGGAGCCAGTACACACCACCTGACCTGTAAAAGCTTTACTTTTGTGCCCTGTCTCCTGCGGAGCCGCTATTCCCCATGGTCCTTTCAGGAACCCCAGCATCCACTACGGACTCCGAGAAATAGAATTATCGGTAAGTAAATTCTTATTTTTTTGTTTCTTAAAGGCAATTAACTCCCGCTTATATGTCGCCAATTCCTGCGCAAGCTTTTCCATGGGTACATTCTTAGTATCATCCAACAACAAATGTGAGTGCAGCGACTCATAATCATGAATCTTGCGTCTAATTTCCGACAACTCCCGTGCCGACTCCTCAATTACCAAAGTCATCAAATCAAAGGCACATTTGTTTAAAACTGCCACCCAACGGCGACAAAACTCATTATTGTACCTCCCAATCGTGGGAATATTTCCCACACGGAACCCACGGGGTATCTTTTTCTCTCTCTGATATTCAGACAGAGTAATCCCATGCATTAGAAAGTCAGTCTCTCTTTTTTTCATTTTCAATAATGCAGCATAGACTTCTTCCATAGTTTTGACTCCCTCTGCATCCTCAAAGCGCTCTGTGAACCAAATTGCTTCAGTCTCACTTTCAGAGAAGCTCAAAACATCACCTAACGGTAAGGCGACTCTATTAAAGCCACCAGTATCTGGAGTAGTTGACTGTGACATCATAGACCCGAATTAGGACTTCCGGAAAGGGGTGTGTTATACTGATTAGACGGCTGGGATCTGGATTTGGCGCGCTCGTTTGGCAACATGGAGGGGTATTTAAGGTATGTCTATGTCACTTGTTAATTGTTGTGTATCCTGATGACGGGTTGAAATAAACCCGAAACGTTGATAAGAGGACGTTGTCCAGTATTTCTTTGTGAGACCAGTGAGTGCCGTCTTTGGGTGTATCTACATGCTTTCTGTCGACGCAGCACCTTGGCAAGCTACACATGTGGGACAGAAGTGAGTGCCGACCTTTGGAATTTGTTTAGTCAAGTTTGTACTGTCTGAGCACCCCATTCCCTTATAACTTTTTTGCTTATATACTTTCTTGCATTACGATACCATTTCAGTCACCACTGGAATACAACTTGTCTGCATCTTTTTGGATTCAGTCTTTACTGTGGAGACAGTTTTTTTAGTCTTTTTTGCACTAGTTCACTTTATTTGTTTGCACAGCACTGAAGCACTTTTTGCAAGTTTACTGATTCGGGTCTATGATGTCACAGTCAACTACTCCAGATACTGGTGGCTTTAATAGAGTCGCCTTACCGTTAGGTGATGTTTTGAGCTTCTCTGAAAGTGAGACTGAAGCAATTTGGTTCACAGAGCGCTTTGAGGATGCAGAGGGAGTCAAAACTATGGAAGAAGTCTATGCTGCATTATTGAAAATGAAAAAAAGAGAGACTGACTTTCTAATGCATGGGATTACTCTGTCTGAATATCAGAGAGAGAAAAAGATACCCCGTGGGTTCCGTGTGGGAAATATTCCCACGATTGGGAGGTACAATAATGAGTTTTGTCGCCGTTGGGTGGCAGTTTTAAACAAATGTGCCTTTGATTTGATGACTTTGGTAATTGAGGAGTCGGCACGGGAGTTGTCGGAAATTAGACGCAAGATTCATGATTGAGTCGCTGCACTCACATTTGTTGTTGGATGATACTAAGAATGTACCCATGGAAAAGCTTGCGCAGGAATTGGCGACATATAAGCGGGAGTTAATTGCCTTTAAGAAACAAAAAATAGAGAAGGTGAATAAAGATTACTCCGAACAGCGAGTCTATGGTTGGTTAACCGGTGTCCCTGGTATTAACTCGAGAACACGTCCGCAGAGGCGTTGGAGAGGTAGAGGTCAGAAAACCAACATATCATCTAGTGAAGCATATTCCTCATCAGGTGAGGATACGACCTCAGCACGAGGGGTAGTTGCCAATAAACCCCCTTTAGTGACACGTTCCCGCGTGGGACGCGGGCGAGGAAAAGACCCACAAGGAGGGGCGGGCAATGCCGTCGGAACATCCAAAAGGGGTCGGAGCAAGAAATGAATTTGGTATTTAACCTGTCTTCTAGGACTCTGACTGATATTGAAATCAGAGTATTGAATAAAGGTTTGGGGTTTGTGCCCACAGTCCCATTCAATGATTTACATTGGAAAATTGATCAGTTGTATTTACATCTTCAGCTGAAGTTGAAAGAGTTCTTTGGTGACCCAAATGAAAACAGGGGTGATGCTCAGACAGTGAAGAGATTTAAGAGAAAGTCGACGTTTGACCCAGCTTCAAGGAATACGTCCATTATGGCTTTTATGAGGGCACTGGACTGCCAAGTTGTTGAACAGTCTAGAAAACAGGCACTACGTAGGTCCAATTTATTACCCTCTGAATATAAGGCATTAAAAAACTTGGGAAGCTTTAAGGATGTGGTTTTCCGGGCCGCAGATAAAGGTGGAGGTATAGTGGTACAAAATGTAACCGACTACTGCAATGAAATTGAGAGGCAGTTGTCGGATACGAGTACTTACCGGAAATTAACTCATGATCCTACCGACGAGTATAAACTGGCACTAGACACTTTATTAGATGAGGCTGTGAAGAAAGCGGTTATAGATGAAGATGCTTCCCTGTTTTTGAAAGTAGACTGTCCTAGGGTACCACTGTTATACAGTCTACCCAAAATTCATAAGAATTTGGAAAGGCCACCTGGCCGTCCCATAATTTCGGCAAGGGAGTCAGTGTGTAGTAAGATTTCTGAATATTTGGATTATTATATCCAGCCAAGTGTACAATCACAACGTACTTACCTTAAGGACACTACAGCTTTATTGATTAAACTTAAGGAACTTGGAAATATACCTGATAATACATGGATGTGTACGTTGGATATTACCAGCTTGTACACGAATATTCCTCATGGTGATGGCATCCGAGCGGTCAGGGAGTTGCTAAATGATGATGTGGATTACAGTGGTCCTGATTTGGATTTCTTGATTTCTCTTCTTGATTTTGTATTGCACAAGAACTATTTTTATCATAATGGTGGATACTATTTACAACTCAAAGGCTGTGCGATGGGCTCTCATGTAGCACCAGCCTATGCGAATGCATACATGTTTAGAATTGAGAAGGAGTGTTTCTTTAATAGAGATGTTAGAGATAGAATTTTGTTTTATTACAGGTATATCGACGATATTATATTGTTTTGGAGAGGTGATCATGCTAGTTTTGTGGAATTGGTAGACTCGATTAATGAGCGTGATTGTCCTATTAAGTATACATATACCTGTAGTTTGGATAGTATTTCTTATTTGGATGTGAATATTACACTTCAGGAGGGTATACTTACTACTTCAATCTTTTCTAAACCCACTGACAGAAATACGTTGCTATCTTTTAATAGCCATCACCCGGTCGCAATGAAAAAGAGTTTGCCTTTCTCACAGTTGTTGCGAGTTAAAAGGGTTACAAGTGATGAGCAGATGGTAGCACAAGATCTTGAGAGGATGTCCGATAAATTCAGTGACCGAGGTTACCCTAGGAATGTACTCTCTGAGGCTAGGAGAAAGGCTGATTTAATGACTAGAGAGTCCTTATTGAATCAAACAAATAGAAAACAGATTCCTGATAAATTACATTGGGTGAGGAGATTTAATACCTCACATGATATTGTGGAAAGAGCAGTCAGGACCCTGTGGCCTATAGTGCAGGGTGATAAGGATTCTAAGGTGTTTAGACCTTTGCAAGTGATGTCATGTCTCAAGAGGGGTAAGAACATTCGGGACTGGGTAGTGCACCCAGATATCACTGAACAGATGCAGTATGATCCTCGAGTACAGATTAAAAGTGGGGGTTGTTATAAGTGTTCTGGGTGTACTACATGCCGTTTTATGATCGCTAGTAAATGTTTTTACCATCCACATAGCGGTAAGAGGTACATGATAAGATCAGCGGTTACATGTACAACGAGTTTTGTGGTCTACATGATTAAGTGTCCCTGCGGTTCTTGCTATATAGGCAAAACTATACGTACCTTTAGGGAGCGGATGACCTTACATAGGTCATCGATTAGGGCAGCTTTGATGGGTAAGCCATCTGAACAACCTGTGGCAAGACACTTTGTTGAGAACAATCATTCTCTATCCAGCCTCAGGTATCTTATTATTGACCATGTGCCGGAGAGCCCGAGAGGTGGAGATCGGCATAAGAGGTTGTTACAGATTGAGACGAAATGGATACAGGTGTTGGATACTGTTAAACCTAGGGGCCTCAATGATCACCTCTCTTACAATATGTATTGGTAATCCTATGGGTTTTATGATCTGACCTATATATGAAGTTTTGATATATGTATGATTTATTTGATACAGTAATTTGTATAATCATGTATTTAAATAGGTCTAGTGGCTTCATTGATTTTTTCTAGAATCGTACTTGCAGCTTATTCATTATTATTTTCTATGCACTAGCACTTTGTGTTGTTTGTATTGTCTATGAGTTTAGGTATTATTGTGTTTTATTTAGATAAGTGGTGGTATTGTAAATCTAGATTGCCAAACTGGTTGCCATGGATACCAGACGCTATGCTTGGCCTCTGTGGTCAGCTATGTTAGGTTGCTAAGGCAACAACTACGGCGGCCGGTGAGCTCCGTGAGAGGGATGCGGCACAGCTTCTGATTGGTCTTTCAGTGAAGCGATGGCTGGCATACACCGTTACTGGTGCGTGTCATAGCTGATGGCCTGGGTGTTGTTGACGGGTTGCCAGGGCAACCGGGCGCACTACGTTCATGTATTAGGACTTCCGGAAAGGGGTGTGTTATACTGATTAGACGGCTGGGATCTGGATTTGGCGCGCTCGTTTGGCAACATGGAGGGGTATTTAAGGTATGTCTATGTCACTTGTTAATTGTTATGTGTATCCTGATGACGGGTTGAAATAAACCCGAAACGTTGATAAGAGGACGTTGTCCAG
>NC_086445.1:84536589-84758712 GCF_028390025.1 Pseudophryne corroboree
GTATCGGGCAGTGTGCTGTGCATACACACTGCCTGATCCGTCGGGGACTGATGTCATGAACTGGGTGGGCGTGTACACACGCCCGCCCAGTTCAGCTGTCAATCACCGTCGGCCGCCGCAGCATGTGTACTGGTGACCAGCTGGTCGTCCGTACACACACAGTGATGTGGCAATATATCGGTAGATATATTGGCTGTCTGCTGTGCTGCGAGGCCGATGCAATATATCTGTGAACGACTGAGTTCAAACCTATCGCCCATACACACTGGCCGACGGACCCGCGATATATCGGGTAGTCAATAGAACGGCCGATATATCGGCCAGTGTGTACCCACTTTAAGATATTAATACAGCTCATTGCGATCTCTTCTGCCTCACTTCCGTAAAGAGGCGAAGCAGGAAGCGTTATACCCGCATGTTATGTGCTGGTATATTACATCTACCTGATTGTGTGGCGCACCAAACTATTTGACACAGTTTGAGGATAGGTGTGTGTATATACACTGCTCAAAAAAATAAAGGGAACACTAAAATAACACATCCTAGATCTGAATGAATGAAATATTCTTATTAAATACTTTGTTCTCTACATAGTTGAATGTGCTGACAACAAAATCACACACATTATCAATGGAAATCAAATTTATTAACCCATGGAGGTCTGGATTTGGAGTCACACTCAAAATTAAAGTGGAAAAACACACTACAGGCTGATCCAACTTTGATGTAATGTCCTTAAAACAAGTCAAAATGAGGCTCAGTAGTGTGTGTGGCCTCCACGTGCCTGTATGACCTCCCTACAACCCGAACAAGTGTCTCAGGTAGTGCAGCTCATCCAGGATGGCACATCAATGCGAGCTGTGGCAAGAAGGTTTGCTGTGTCTGTCAGCGTAGTGTCCAGAGCATGGAGACGCTACCAGGAGACAGGCCAGTACATCAGGAGACGTGGAGGAGTCCGTAGGAGGGCAACAACCCAGCAGCAGGACCGCTACCTCCGCCTTTGTGCAAGGAGGAACAGGAGGAGCACTGCCAGAGCCCTGCAAAATGACCTCCAGCAAGCCACAAATGTGCATGTGTCTACTCAAACGATCAGAAACAGACTCCATGAGGGTGGTATGAGGGCCCGACGTCCACAGGTGGGGGTTGTGCTTACAGCCCAACACCGTGCAGGACGTTTGGCATTTGCCAGAGAACACCAAGATTGGCAAATTTGCCACTGGTGCCCTTCACAGATGAAAGCAGGTTCTCACTGAGCACATGTGACAGACGTGACAGAGTCTGGAGACACCAAGGAGAACGTTCTGCTGCCTGCAACATCCTCCAGCATGACCGGTTTGGCAGTGGGTCAGTAATGGTGTGAGGAGGCATTTCTTTGGGGGGCCGCACAGCCCTCCATGTGCTCGCCAGAGGTAGCCTGACTGCCATTAGGTACCGAGATGGGATCCTCAGACCCCTTGTGAGACCATATGCTGGTGCGGTTGGCCCTGGGTGCTTCCTAATGCAAGACAATGCTAGACCTCATGTGGCTGGAGTGTGTCAGCAGTTCCTGCAAGACGAAGGCATTGATGCTAGGGACTGGCCCGCCCGTTCCCCAGACCTGAATCCAATTGAGCACATCTGGGACATCCTGTCTCGCTCCATCCACCAACGCCACGTTGCACCACAGACTGTCCAGGAGTTGGTGGATGCTTTAGTCCAGGTCTGGGAGGAGATTTCTCAGGAGACCATCCGCCACCTCATCAGGAGCATGCCCAGGCATTGTAGGGAGGTCATTCAGGCACGTGGAGGCCACACACTACTGAGCCTCATTTTGACTTGTTTTAAGGACTTTACATCAAAGTTGGATCAGCCTGTAGTGTGTTTTTCCACTTTCATTTTGAGTGTGACTCCAAATCCAGACCTCCATGGTGTAAATACATTTGATTTCCGTTGATAATTTTTGTGTGATTTTGTTGTCAGCACATTCAACTATGTAAAGAACAAAGTATTTAATAAGAATATTTCATTCATTCAGATCGAGGATTTGTTATTCTAGTGTTCCCTTTATTTTTTTGAGCAGTGTATTTTAGAATTATAGGGTGTGCATTGACTGCACACTTTCATGCTGAGACTTGTAGTGTAATGCGGAAAGCTCATTTGAGTTGTAAGCTACCTGTGGCCCATCCTGTTCTATCGCAGACAATAGTGAACTACTTTGTATATGCTCAGGTTGTCCTGCCGGCCAATAAAAACACTGTTCTGTTTTACAGGGTACGTTGTTGACTAGCCTACTTTTTATGGTGAAGATCTCGCATGATTTTTATGTTTTTTATCAGAATGTTTGGAGTCCCAGAGAAGAATGAAAACATCAGGATATCCAGAAATGAATGCAATTTGAATGGCTTTAAGACACTTTCTTTTATTGTACTTATTATGTTTGGCACTTCCATATCTTTTGTAATTGTTTTTGTGTTTTCTGCACTTTGAGAGTTTTGCAAAATGTTCACTTTGAAAAAACACGATCACTATTTGAATGCGTTTTGAGCACTGAAAACCTGTAATTTACAGGCATTCTGTTTAATGAGGATTTCTTTTTAAGGAAATATTTCACGTGTAGTATTAATAAGCAAAATCTTCTGTCTTGTGTTTTCATTATCCATGTATCAAAATGACTTATTTTATGCTAAATGATAAATATTCAAAATGAAGCTTATCTGGATTTCACTAGAACTACAAGTGTGTTTATATAATGTGATAATATATGTATATGATAAGTGGGGATGAGTCTTGTTTTTAAAGTAGAGTTTCAAAGACCAGGGTTTAAGGCTATCCATGCTTGAATACAGATGTTTAAATTGAAATGACTGAGGTATTGCCAACTGTGTTCAAGAATGGAAATCCTTAAAACATGGACTGGGACACTCTTAGGGTTTTTTCTCCTATTTTTCACAGCAAATAAAAAAAAACACACCCCACCATAATGAAACGGTTTTCCCTTCTGGGACCAGTATTGTGCCATGCCCATGTTTCAGCACCTGGACTGAGTGACGTGGGTGAGGATTGGTGACCTATTAGGTGCGGTATGTGAATCACCAGTAAAAACATGTTCTCTTGATAACCAGTAACAAAGCATGTGAGCTCTTTATATACCTAGATCTATTTTGCAGTGTGCATTTATTCTTAAACTGAATTAAGCTACCGTTAATTAGATCCAGCTGATAAGGACACATGCCCCATGTCTGGCTGTTAAAAGTGCATGTTTGTACATTCATTCCCCCTTTCCCTACTCCTCTGTAATGAACCATCTTAGAAGATTTGGCAGGCAATGGCTCCCTAAAGTGGATGTGTTCTATTCCTAAATTGTGAGGTGGCATTTTTAATGCACAACCCCCTCCCCCCCCCCTCTCTCTCTCCCCCCAAATAACTACAGAATTGATAGCCTGTGCCTTAGTTGGTAACAAAGGTGGTGAAGTTGTGCACAGATCAGTCTTAGGGCGAAAGTTACGAAGTAAGTAATTGCCCGTTTATATTGCTCTGGTAGGCGGATGCTTGAAATACACTTATATTGGGTTTCACATGGCTAAACTGTCAGTAGATGGGAGGAAAAACACACTACACTGGTACCCTCTTATTATCCGGTATAATACCAGCATGTGCATCTAGCATTGGACTGGCTGACTGGGGAAGCTACTTCTGGTCCATTTAAGCCGGGACAATGTTTAAAAGCTCCCGGCTCTTTACACCCGCTACCTGCATCACAGGAGATTGCAGGTGCAAGTGCAGAGAACCGGGTGTCTCTAATCACTGTTCCGGCATAAATGGGCCGAAAGCACTTTCCTTGTCAGCTAGTGTGCAGGAAATGTAATTTGATACAGCTGCTAGTCGAAAAAAATAAATAAATATATATATATGTATATATAGAGCAGTGGCACTCCAAGGGTCTTAAGTAGTGAAGTAATAAATAAACTGCGGTTGCCAGGCATTACTCTGCCGTTTATTTATTACTTCACTACTTAAGACCCTTGGA
This sequence comes from Pseudophryne corroboree, assembly GCF_028390025.1. Lineage (NCBI taxonomy): Eukaryota > Metazoa > Chordata > Amphibia > Anura > Myobatrachidae > Pseudophryne > Pseudophryne corroboree. The sequence continues at coordinate 84,540,596 of NC_086445.1, forward strand.
GTGCCGCTGCTTTTGGGAATTTATATTGTCTGCTGCAAGCAGACTATTGAAGGCACCAGGGCAAGTTGGATACAGTAACCGGAGTGCCAGCTTCAAGCGACTATATATATATATATAAATTTTTTTGTTTTTTTTTTGTTAAAAGAACAGGCTCTAGTATAGCCCTAGAACATACCACCAGTAGGGGAATTCAAATGACTGTGGGAAATTTAAAACAACCCATGACACAGGGTTAAGCTCTTCAAGTAGAAGTGGGTAAGTCAACTAACGCAGCTCCAGAGGAAGTGTGTTCCACAAACAAGGAATAAATAAAATTAATTTTTGTTTTTTTAAAGATAGATTTATTTTCCAGATATACCCACTTTTCTTTTTCATCCACTAGGGGTCACTGGAGTACTCTTGGGATATGGACGGCTTCCGTAGGAAACAGGGCACTGAATATTTAAATTTAGAACACTCCACCCCTCCATATCCCCGAGTACCTCAGTGTTTTTTCTGTGCTCGAAGTAGCAACAGGTCAATGTGGCTGGGTCCACGATTTTTTTAAATATTTTTTGTTTTAAGTTACTTTTTCTTTTTTCATACACATCCCTTTCCCCCTTCCAAAAGGCAGGGTCAGGGATAGCGCAAGCTGCTAATAGCAGCTGTGGCGTGTCGGTCCTCACTGAATGAGCACCCTCACAGCTAAACAGATCCTCCTGCACAGGCTGGCCGGCGCTTGCAGAGAAGCCCCCGTCGGAGCCTCACCACAAGCAGCAGGAGTCAAGGTATGTTGAACGGGGGGCCGTCAGCTTCCGCCCCGCTGTGTGGGGACATTGTTTGACTGACGCCGGGATCCCTCTGCAGACGCCGCCGCTGCTCTGGCCCCCACCGCTGCTCTGGCCCCCACCGCTGCTCTGGCCCCCACCGCTGCTCTGGCCCCCACCGCTGCTCTGGCCCCCACCGCTGCTCTGGCCCCCACCGCTGCTCTGGCCCCCACCGCTGCTCTGGCCCCCACCGCTGCTCTGGCCCCCACCACTGCTCTGGCCCCCACCACTGCTCCGGCCCCCACCGCTGCACGGCCGCTGTTCACAGTGCTTCAAGACGCGCTCCCCGCTCTCAGTTCCTGCGCGTCCCGCTACCCGGCTACCGCTGGCGGCCCCACACGCTGTGCTGCCCGCCCACACTGCATCCGCAACGGAGTATGCAGTGGGGAGGGGGGGAATTATAGATTATGTAACAGAATCAGCGGCATGAGAGGGATAACCTGCAGCAACAGCAGTATGCTAGGCTGCAGGGTTAATTACACAGGATTTCATATAAATGTCACTTTAACCTGCACTGTGATTTATATGGGTAAGCATGGCAGCCATTTCTAACCATGCTTCCTGTTGTGATTCCAGAACGTTCCAGTACTACGTCTCTACTCCACCGGAGGCGCAGGGGTGTTAGTGGGAATTTGGGATCACATTTCATAGTACTGGCCACGTGTACTGCACTTGGCCAGATAGAGAGATATATATATATATATATATATATATATATAAGAGAGACCTTGGTACTATTTTACTGAGTCGTGCAAGTGTCTGTTTTTTGTGTATTGTCTGTCGCCATAATGAGTAAGGCACCAGCGAAAAATAAAAAGCATAATTGCAAAGTCTGTAGCAGTGTGTTACTGGATGGATCTACCACATGTACAGTATGTTTTGTGGATTTGGTTCCGAATAAACATTCTGCTCCGGTTTTAAAGACCATTTCCTCCCCGGACCCTCCATGGGAAATGCTAGCCAATGTACTGGCTGGGTTGCAATCAGAATTGACTGCCGCTCGACAGGAGCTGGAAACGGCAAGATCTGAGTCTAGAGTGAGACCGCCAGAACTACCAGAGGGGTCTCAGCCTTGCGAAAGGTCCAAATCCATTTTGGGTAGACGGGATAAATTTCATATGTGTTATGATTTACCAGTTTCTGCTATGTTGCATTCTGACGATTCCATACCAGACCTCACGGCACAAGATGAGGGTGAGGAGGGCGAAGTGGAGTCAGATAGTGAGGATTTTAACAGCTCAGGAATTGATAATCTCATCAGAGCAGTGCGTCAGTCTCTGAAGTTTACAGAAACTGAGGAGCCTCTCACAAATGATCAGGTCGTATTTATTAAACGACAGAGAACTCCAATAAGTTTTCCTGTGTCGGAGTCTCTTAATAAGATGTTAGTAGAAACTCGACAGATTCCAGATAAACTGTTTTCTATACCTCGCAGATTTAAGTCTAGTTACCCGTTTCCAGACTCTGTGACATGTACATGGGAGAATCCACCTATAGTTGATTCGTCAGTGTCGAAGCTTATGAAGAAATTAACCATACCAGTGCCAGCGGCTACTACGCTTAAAGACCCTTCAGATCGCAAAATAGAAACTATGCTAAAGTCCATGTATGTAGCAGCAGGAGTGCTGCTGAGACCTGGCTTGGTTGGTATCTGGGTCACTAAGGCGCTCATAGTATGGATAACAGAACTTAAGTCTGCCCTCCATGACGAACACCTTATACTTCTTGCTGATCAAATGTATGAGGCTGCGGAGTATCTCTGTACAGCTTCTACTGACGTCTGTCAGCTCACTTCTCGTATTTCATCGTCGCTAGTTACGGCACGACGAGCACTCTGGCTGCGTTCTTGGCAAGCGGAGGCAGAGGTCAAACGAGGTATAGAGGCGTTTCCTTACGATGGCAAGAAGTTGTTTGGTCCTGAATTGGACACATGGATTTCTGAGGCTGCGGGTGGAAAGTCTGTTTTCTTACCATTGCCTCCACCGGTACCAAGAAGGAGGTACTCTGGACCTTCGTTCAAATCCTTTAGACCGCAGTCCTTTTGCGGATGTGGCAGAGGAACAGCCACGCCTGGTAGATGTGGTCGTGGACGTGGTTTCCAACAAACCAACACAAGTCGTCAGGACGCTAAGGTTACCAACAAGCCAGTGGCATGACGGGCTACCAGCCCATCTCGGTTCTCCGATTGTGGGAGCACGCCTTCAGACGTTCCATTTGGCGTGGTTCCAGACATCCGCGGATGGGTGGATCCGCAATTTAGTGTTAAAAGGTTACAAAATAGAGTTCGACTGTCTTCCGCCACTGCGGTTTTTCAAGACAGGATTGCCTCTGTTGGACGACAAGAGGACTGTTCTGCAAATTGCCATTCAGTCCCTACTGGATTCAGCAGTTTTGATTCCGGTCCCTGTACACCAACAGGGTCAGGGTTATTATTCCAGTCTGTTTGTGGTACCGAAGCCGGATGGCTCAGTCAGGCCAATATTGAACTTAAAGGGTCTCAATCGGTACGTAACTTACTACAGATTCAAGATGGAATCTCTGCGCTCAGCGATTGCAAGTTTAGAGCCAAAGGAGTTCATGATTGCGCTAGATCTCAAGGATGCGTACTTACACATTCCGATTTGGCAGCCTCATCAGAGGTTCTTGCGGTTTGCAATACGCCAGAACCATTACCAGTTTCAGGCTCTACCGTTTGGCCTATCGTCAGCGCCTCGGGTATTCACCAAAGTGATGTCTGTGATGATTGCTCATCTCAGATCCCTGGGAGTGACAATAGTTCCGTATTTGGACGATCTGCTCATCAAAGCCCCGTCTTAACAGATACTTCTCCAACATGCGCTGCTAACGTACAATGTACTGGTTCACCACGGTTGGATTGTCAACTTCAAGAAATCACATCTCATTCCGACTCAACGCCTTCAATTCCTAGGTATGATTTTTGATACGGTCAATCAAAGAATTTACCTACCACAACAGAGTACAGATTATTCGCCATCTGGTACAATTAGTGCTCAAGCCACGCACAGTCTCGGTACATTTGTGCATTCGCCTCTTAGGAACAATGGTGGAGGCTTTCGAAGCGCTTCAGTTCGGAAGATTTCACTCGCGTCCATTTCAACTGGATGTGCTCGCACAGTGGTCGGGCTCGAATCTGCAGATTCACCACAGGGTGAGGTTGTCGCCAAGGGCAAGGGTGTCTCTGCTCTGGTGGCTCAAGGAACACAATTTAACCGCAGGGAAACTGTTCGGCGGCTGGAATTGGATAATTCTAACGACGGACGCAAGTCTCAGAGGTTGGGGAGCTGTAGTTCAAAATTGTCAGCTCCAGGGTCTCTGGGCGGATCACGAAAGATTGCTGTCTATAAAATCCTGGAACTCCGCGCAATTTACAATGCGCTACGACAAGCAGTGCACATGCTTCGGTCTCAGACTGTCCAGGTGCAGTCAGACAATGCGACGGCAGTCGCATACATCAACAAACAAGGAGGAACGAGAAGCCGCATGGCAATGCGGGAAGTAGCTCGAATCCTAAATTGGGCGGAATACCACCAGGTGATATTGTCGGCAGTGTTCATTCCAGGAGTGGACAACTGGGAGGCGGATTATCTCAGCCGTCGGGATTTTCATCCAGGAGAATGGGCATTAAATCCAGAAGTGTTTCACATGTTGGTTCAGTGGTGGGGTTACCCTCAGGTGGACCTGATGGCGTCTCGCCACAATCACCAAACGCTCCAGTATGTGTCCAGAACGAAAGATCCAAAGGCAGTGGCGGTGGATGCTCTCTCCGTCGCGTGGTCGTACAGCCTCGTGTATCTGTTTCCACCGTTTCCGCTGCTCCCTCTGGTGCTAAAACGGATCAAAGGAGAGTCTGTCACAGTCATATTAGTAGCGCCTCATTGGCCTCGGAGAGCTTGGTTCTCTGATCTCCGCGGACTACTCACAGACGATCCTTGGCCGCTCCCACTACGTCCAGACCTGTTACAACAGGGTCCGTTCCTTTACCCCGATTTAGCGTGGCTGCGTTTGACGGGGTGGCTGTTGAGACCGCCCTCTTAAGAAGAGAGGGCATTCCAGTATCGGTGATACTAACCATGTTGCGAGCTAGGAAGCCGGTTACGGCAGCTCATTATTACAGAATTTGGCGTGCCTATATAGGTTGGTGTGAAGCTCGGAAGTTTCCGACATCTTTCAAGTTATCCCGTCTTTTGTTTTTTCTGCAGACAGGGTTAGATGGAGGACTGCGTTTATCTACACTAAAGGTGCAGGTATCGGCGTTGTCAATTTATTTTCAAAGACGATTGGCTCTATTGCCGTCTGTACACACTTTTCTACAAGGTGTCCTCAGAGTACAGCCTCCATTCATTCCACCTACAGCACCATGGGACTTGAATCTGGTTTTAGATTTCTTACAGTCTTCATTTTTTGAACCCTTACAGCAAGTGGATATAAAGTTTCTCACTTGGAAAACATTTTTTCTTCTAGCCTTCGCTTCGGCAAGGCGTGTTTCAGATTTGGGTGCCTTGTCATGCAAGCCACCGTATTTGGTGTTTCATGATGACAGAGTGGAACTTCGGACGAATCCCGCTTTCTTACCAAAGGTAGTGTCATCTTTTCACATCAATCAATCAACCAATAGTAGTTCCTGTGTTAACAGCACATTCTGGAACGCTGGATGTGGTACGCGCATTACGTGTTTATGTATCCCGAACGTCTACAGTTCGTAAGACGGATACGTTGTTTGTTCTCTATGATGCTGCCAAGATGGGTTGGCCAGCTTCTAAGCAGACCTTATCCAGATGGATAAAACTGACTATACGTCAGGCTTACCTTAATGCTAGGTTACAGCCGCCTACATCAGTAACAGCTCATTCCACACGTTCTGTGGGAACTTCATGGGCAGCTGGTCGTGGAGCTTCTACGACGCAGCTTTGCCGTGCGGCTACATGGTCTTCAGTGCACACGTTTGTGCGCTTTTACAAGTTTGATACGTTTGCGGCATCAGCATCTAGCTTTGGCCGCCTAGTGTTACAGGTGCCAAACAGCTCTCCCGCCCACGGGGGAAGCTTTGGTACATCCCAAGAGTACTCCAGTGACCCCTAGTGGATGAAAAAGAAAATAGGATTTTGGTACTTACCAGGTAAATCCTTTTCTTTGAATCCATAGGGGGCACTGGTCGCCCACCAAGAGCAGTTTTACCTGGTTTGTGGTAAGTTCAGAGGATCTTATGGTAACATACTCTCACTGACTGGTTCAAATTATTAAGTGCTGGTTATGGTGTCAACTGTTTAGGTGTCAGTAACGTTGTGTGTCAACTTCGTTGTTGTCCGTTATGTTATATGTAATACTCCATTGTCAACCTCTCTATAGTTCCTGTTCGGCTTAGTAAAAAACACTGAGGTACTCGGGGATATGGAGGGGTGGAGTGTTCTAAATTTAAATATTCAGTGCCCTGTTTCCTACAGAAGCCGTCCATATCCCAAGAGTACTCCACTGCCCCCTATGGCTTCAAAGAAAAGGATTTACCTGGTAAGTACCAAAATCCTATTTTTGCACCCCTCTTGAGTGTGCCAAGCCATTATGTGGCTCAGTTGTGCAGCTTGGAAATACCACTCAATGATAGATAGGCCTAAGCCACCATTAATTGAGGATTTAGCTAGACATCTCCTACTGTGCCTAGGTGTTTTATTAGACCAGATGAGTTGACCGCACAAAGATTGCATGGTGCGAAGATATGAGTAGGGAACAATTATAGAAATGGTTTGAAATAGAGCACAGGTTCTCAAACTCGGTCCTCAGGACCCCACACGGTGCATGTTTTCCAGGTCTCCTGACAGAATCACAAGTGAAATAAAGCTCCACCTGTGGACCTTTTAAAATGTGTCAGTGAGTAATTAATATACCTGTGCACTTGCTGGGTTACCTGCAAAACATGCACTGTGTGGGGTCCTGAGGACCGAGTTTGAGAACCCCTGAAATAGAGCAATCATGGAACAATAGACATTTTAATTGAATTTATTTTACCCGTCCATGAAATGCACAGGGGAGTTCTTTTAGCTATATCCTGTTTAATGTTGTGCAATAGATTGATATAATTGACTGTAGACAGCTGATCATAGTGTTTTGCATTCCAAGATACTTAATGGATTAATGCCGCCAGACATAATCAAAGTTCTTCTCCAATAGTTGCACAGAGGTGTGTGGAAGGTGAAAAGCCAATGCTTCGGATTCAGTGCTGTTCACCTTCTGTCCCGATAAAGTACCATATAACGAAAGTTCAGCCTGTAAATTAGGGAGAGAAGTCAGTGGAGACGATAAAGAAAGCAGGACATCAGCCGCAAAAAGCGAGATTTTGTATTGGGAATCCTGAACTGATATCCCTTTAATGTCAGGATTCTGCCTAATATGAGCCGCGAGGGGTTTAATACTTAGGGCTGCCCTCTGTTGTACACCCTGTCTGGTTCCATTTCCCAAGCTGAAAGAAGGGGAGGAGAGCCCATTAGTGGAAACTATGGCTGCAGGGTTATGATACATAGCATGCAATGCAGATATAAAGCCACCGCATAGGCTGTAGGATCTCAACGTTTGAAACCTAAAAGGCCAGGACAGGCGGTCAAAGGCATTTTCAGCATCCAAGGATAACAGAACCGATGGAGTCTTAAGTTTGCTGATGTATGAGATGAAATTGATCGTACGCCTATTATTGTCTAGGGCCTGTCTTGTAGGGACAAATCCCACTTGATCCTGGTTGATCAGTTGTCAGGTAGAAATTGAGCCTGATAGCCAATATTTTTGCAAGTAGCTTTATGTCTGCATTGATGAGTGAAGTAGGCCTGTAGCTCGTGCAACGTGTGGGATCTTTTCCTTAGGGAGCACAATGATTGCAGATTTTAAAGAATCTGTATAAAATCGGTCACCTTTCATCACTATTGAAAACGGCAACCAAATGGGGATCCAGTAAACCTGAGAAAGACTTTTAACAGGACATAGGGAAACCTGGTGCCTTTGACGGTTTTTGAGTTTCCAGGGCCGAATGAAACTCCTTGAGGGAAAAAGGGGAGTTAAGGGTGTGTATGGCAGAGTCCGAGAGGTTAGGAAGGTTACTGGCATCCAGGTAGTTCTGAGCAATTTCAAAAGGCTTATTGGGTCCCACAGCCAGGTCGGGCAAGTTATAGAGAGATTTATAGTAAGTATAAAACAAATTATTGATAGAACCCGGGTCGTAACTAAGGTCATCGAATCATTCCTAAGAGCCAGGATAGTTTGAGAGGCTCATTTTCCTCTGAGTCTTGCTGCCAGAAGGGAGTCACATTTATTACTTTCTTTTCATAAAATGTTTGCTTGAGATATCTAAGGGATTTTTTGGTATGTTCGGCTAGAAGGGACTGAAGTTCGCCTCTAACACTATGGATCAGGCTTAAAACATGGGGAGAGTGGGATTGTTTTATGTGTGCTGTCTAGTTGAGTCAATTGAGTCGTGAGAGAGGTGATCCTCTCGTTCTGTTGTTTTTTCCTATGGGATGCATACTTCATTATCGCGCCCCTAAGGACCGCCTTATGGGCTTCCCAAATTACTGGAAAGGAAACATTGTCCATAACATTAACATCAAAATAGTCATTCAATTGGGTAGTAATGTATTCTTTGAAGTGCGGGATGCAAAGGAGGGTTTTATTTAACCTCCAAGAATTGCGGCCCTTATGAGAATCCATTGGATCAATAGAGCCCAAAACAATCGAATGGTCTGACCAGGCATTTGAAATAATATCTACCTTCAGTAGTATGTGTAGGAAGCTACTGCATCCAAAAATCATGTCTATACGTGTATATGTACCATGGGGATTTGAAAAGAAGGTATAGTCTCTGGAGGACTGGTAGTGTGCCCGCCACGTGTCGAATAGACCAGCCTCGGCCATGTGTCTCTTCAGGTTACCTGGGGGATTACGCTGATAGTGCGGGCGAGATTGGCCACTTTTATCTAAATCTGATGATATAAGGGGCGGGCGAGCGCGCGCAATAAGCCCCTTGAGGGCTCGCCACGCTGCGGGCGACGTTCTATGTCCACTCTATGGGTGTCGTGGGCGGGATGTAGGGGGAGGTGTTGTGACCGGCGGTCTCCTGACCACCGGTCACAAAACTACATCCCTTTGTATGCAGGTATGGATCATAGGGTCGACATGCATTAGGTTGATAGTGACTAGGTCGACACCTGAAATAGGTCGACGCAGTCATTAGGTCGACATGAGTTTTTTTTTTAAAAAATTGGTGTCGTTTTCATCGTAAAGTGACTGGGAACCCCAATTAGTGCACCGTGTCCCCTCGCGTTCGGGTAAGGTGCCTCGCTTCACTACCGCTGCGCTCGGCACAGGTTACTATTCTCAATCGTAGTCCACGTGGATCATAAAGTATGAAAAAGTAAAAAAAACGGAAAAAAAAGTGAAAAACGCATGTTGACTTTTTTCCATGTCTATCTAGTGACCATGCTGACAGATAGTGGTCGACCCAATGACTGTCGACCTACGTGTGGTCGACCTAATGACCGTATCCCTTGTATGCTATTTGAAAACTGAGATGAGAGTTGACAGGTTTCAAACTCACTTCCATATTTAATTGTTTTGAGATGGTTTGTGTCAACCATGATTATTTATCTATATTAAATCTTATATATATATTAAATCTAGCTCTCTCTGCACATGTTATATCTGCCCCCCCGCAGTGCACATAGGGGGTCATTCTGACCTGATCGCACGCTGCAGTTTATTGCAGCGGTGCGATTGGGTCAGAACTGCGCATGCGCTGGCGTCAGTGCGTGGCCGGACTGAACGGGGGGGGGCTGGGCTGTCCCGCTGCTGCGTGACGTCACACACAGCTGCTGTGGGCCGGGGAGCGATGAATAGCACCCAGCCAGCACGCTAAAGCTGCACTGGTCGGGAGCTACTCTTGAAGTGCAAATGCATTGCTGCTGTGCAATGCCTCTGCACTTCTGCGGAAGGGGGGGAGGGGGGCAGTGACATGTGGGGTGGGATAGTCCTGTGCTGGGCGTCCCCCGCATGTCAGTGTGATGATTGTAGCTGTGCTAAATTTAGCTCTGCACATGTTATATCTGCCTCCCCTGCAGTGCACATGGTTTTGCCCAACTGCTAAAAAATTTCCTGCTGCGATCAACTTGGAATTACTCCCTATGTGCACTGCAGGAGGGGGGGGCAGCAGATATAACATGTGCAGAGAGAGTTAGATTTGGGTGGGGTGTGTTCAAACTGAAATCTAAATTGCAGTGTAAAAATAAAGCGGCCAGTATTTCCCCTGAACAGAAACAATCTAACCCACCCAAATCTAACTATCTCTGCACATGTTATATCTGCCTCCCTTGCAGTGCACATGGTTTTGCCCAACTGCTAACAAATTTGCTGCTGCGATCAAGTCTGAATTACCCCCATATACCACAGACTAGTGATTTTTCGGGTTTTGGATTCGGTTCAGTGACCGTCTTTTGGATTCAGACGCGTTTTGGCAAAACCTCCCTGAAAATTTTTTGTCGGATTCGGGTGTGTTTTGGATTCGGGTGTGTTTTTTTTACAAAAAAACACTCAAACACAGCTTAAATCATAGAATGTGGGGGTCATTTTGATCCCATAGTATTATTAACCTCAATAACCATAATTTACACTCATTTTCAGTCTATTCTGAACACCTCACAATATTATTTTTAGTCCTAAAATTTGCACCGAGGTTGCTGTGTGACTAAGCTAAGCGACCCAAGTGGCCGACACAAACACCTGGCCCATCTCGGAGTGGCATTGCAGTGTCAGGCAGGATGGCACTTCAAAAAAATAGTCCCCAAACAGCACATAATGCAAAGAAAAAAAGAGGCGCACCAAGGTCGCTGTGTGACCAAGCTAAGTGACACAAGTGGCCGACACAAACACCTGGCCCATCTCGGAGTGGCATTGCAGTGTCAGGCAGGATGGCACTTCAAAAAAAATAGTCCCCAAACAGCACATAATGCAAAGAAAAAAAGAGGCGCACCAAGGTCGCTGTGTGACCAAGCTAAGTGACACAAGTGGCCGACACAAACACCTGGCCCATCTAGGAGTGGCACTGCAGTTTTCTAGCGAGAGGATGAGTGCTTCCATCCTCATGTGAATCTGAACCACTATCCATGAACATAGGCCAGTGCCTCAGCCGTTCCTTGCCACTCCGTGCCGTAAATGGCATATTGGCAAGTTTACGCTTCTCATCAGACACTTTCAATTTTGATTTTTGGGTCATTTTACTGAACTTTTGTTTTTTGGATTTTACATGCTCTCTACTATGACATTGGGCATCGGCCTTGGCAGACGACGTTGATGGCATTTCATCGTCTCGGCCATGACTAGTGGCAGCAGCTTCAGCACGAGGTGGAAGTGGATCTTGATCTTTCCCTATTTTAACCTCCACATTTTTGTTCTCCATTTTTTAATGTGTGGAATTATATGCCAGTATCAATAGCAATGGCCTACTACTATATATACTGTGCACAACTGAAATGCATCACAGGTATGGATGGATAGTATACGTGACGACACAGAGGTAGGTAGAGCAGTGGCCTTCCGTACTGTACTGCAATATATATTGGTGGTCACTGTCAGCAAACTGCAAAACTAAAATGCACCACAGGTATAGAACTAGATGGATAGTATACTTGACGACACAGAGGTAGGTAGAGCAGTGGCCTTCTGTACCGTACTGCTATATATACTGGTGGTCACTGTCAGCAAAACTCTGCACTGTACTCCTCCTATATAATACTGCTGGTCCCCAGTCCTCGCAATAAAGCAGTGTGAGCACAGATATGGAGCGTTTTTCAGGCAGACAACGTATAATACTGGTGGTCACTGGTCAGCAAAACTCTGCACTGTACACTTCCTATATAATACTGCTGGTCCCCAGTCCCCACAATAAAGCAGTGTGAGCACAGATATATGCAGCACACTGAGCACAGATATGGAGCGTTTTTCAGGCAGACAACGTATAATACTGGTGGTCACTGGTCAGCAAAACTCTGCACTGTACTCCTCCTATATAATACTGCTGGTCCCCAGTCCCCACAATAAAGTAGTGTGAGCACAGATATATGCAGCACACTGAGCACAGATATGGAGCGTTTTTCAGAGAGAACGGATAAAACTGGTGGTCACTGATCAGCAAAACTCTGCACTGTACTCCTATATAATACAGCTGCTCCTCAGTCCCCACAATTAAGCAATAAGCACAAATATTTGCATCAACATTAATAAACGGAGAGGACGCTAGCCACGTCCTCTCCCTAACATTTCCAATGCACGAGTGAAAATGGCGGCGACGCGCGGCTGCTTATATAGAATCCGAATCTCGCGAGAATCCGACAGCGGGATGATGACGTTCGGGCGCGCTTGGGTTAACCGAGCCATACGGGAGAATCCGAGTATGCCTCGGACCCGTGTAAAATGGGTGAAGTTCGGGGGGGTTCGGTTTCTGAGGAACCGAACCCGCTCATCACTACCACAGAGGTGTAACTACTAAACCTGCACGCTATAGATCTATATTTCACAAGTACAGCATTTGTGCTTGCCTGGAGGTTGGTCAAGAAGACGGTAATGGTCTGCATCATCTGGTCATACTTGCATCACTTATATGGGCCTTGACACATAAATGTAAGGAGGATCCGGTATGATTTACCGGCAGACCGGATGCTGGCTTTCAGTATACCGGCAGCGGCATCCCATCTGACGGAATCCTGGCAGCAAGTCTGCTTGGCATGCTTTGGGCCTGGTGGCTCGCTACGCTCGTCACAGGGTCTATTCACACGTGGTTGGTAGCATGGATCCCCCCACCAAGTGGGTATACAGGGCAGCGGTGGGGATTTTGTGTGTCAGTATTCTGGCATAGGTCTCCTGAACGCTGGGATCCCGACAGCCAGCTTTTTATTTGCATCCCTGTAAGAACCTTGGAACAAGGGTGCCAGGGGGATAGGTAAGTGTACTTAAAGCATTTTTTGAGTTCCTGCCTTTCGGCTGTAAACCTGATGATTACACGTGCGGAAGATAATTTTGTGAGTTCCTGCCTTTCGGCTGTAAACCTGATGATTACACGTTACAGAAGATAATTCAGATCAAAACCAAATAAAAATAGGCAGAGAGAAGAACATAGCTAGGAACAGAAAAAGCACAAACAAAACTCTAAAAGCTATGTGTGCAAATGCTAGGAGCTTAGGAAATAAAATCCCAGAACTAACTGCAATAATGACAAGGGATGATCTAGACATTGTGGCAATTACAGAGTCATGGTACAATGAAAATCATGACTGGGACATAGCTATACCGGGATATACTTTATTTAGGAAGGACAGAATTGGAAAAATCGGAGGAGGGGTAGCAATGTATGTAAAAAATGCCATAAATACTACATTAATACAAAGTATTGAAGAAAAAACTGAGGCCCTTTGGGTGACCATAGAAACAGGGGAAAAGTTGATTATTCGTATTGGCGTGATATACAGGCCACCAGGTCAGGAAGAGGAACTTGACAAGAACCTATTGCAGGACATAACTAAAATGGCATTAAAAGGAGAGGTAATAATCATGGGAGACTTTAATCTTCCTGATGTAAACTGGGAGGTGTCTGTTGCTAGTTCCACTAGAAGTAGGAACATTTTAAATTCCCTTCAGGGAGCATCCCTCCACCAATTGGTGAGGGAGCCCACTCGGAAAGACGCAATATTAGACTTAATACTTACAAATGGAGACAGATTATCGGACGTAAAAGTGGGTGAAAACCTGGGATCCAGTGATCATCAAGCAGTATGGTTCAGCATTAAGACAGAGACTGACTCGTCCCATACAAAAACAAAGGTGTTGGATTTTAGGAAGGCTGATTTTATAGGAATGGGAAAATGTGTAAGCGATTCTTTGGCAGAGTGGAAGAACTTGGAAACAGTGCAGGAGAGGTTGGAAACATTAAAATGTGCAATATTGAAGGCAACAGACCTTTGTATCAAAACTGTTAGGAAAAACACAAGGAAAAGGAAGCCAGTGTGGTTTGCAAAAGAAGTAGCAAATATTGTGAGAGCAAAAAAGATGGCTTTTAGGAAATATAAGCAGACACAAAATAATGAAGACAAAAAGATATATCTTGTTAGACAGAAGGAGACAAAGAAGGTAATCAGAGGCACAAGCTGAGGAGAAAATGGCCCTGTCAGTGGGTAAAGGAGGCAAAACTTTTTTTAGGTATATAAGCGAAAAGAGAAAAACAAAAGGCGGAATTATAAAACTAAAGACGGACACTGGGAGTCTTGTTGAAGGAGACAATATAATAGCAGATCATCTTAATGATTATTTTTGCTCATTATTTACTACTGAAAGAGAGGGGAAGGGGCCACAGTTAAGTTGCAGGGATATTCAGGAAAATGAAACAAGTACATTTACAGAGGAGAAGGTCCTAACAACTCTCAAAGCTGAAAGTGGACAAATCTATGGGGCCAGATGGGATACATCCAAGGATACTAAAAGAACTTAAAGAGGTGCTGGTAGCACCATTGACAGAATTATTCAACCAGTCATTAGCTACAGGAGTAATTCCAGGGGACTGGAAAAGAGCAAACGTAGTCCCACTGCACAAAAGTGGAAGCAAGGAAGAGGCAAACAACTACAGACCAGTGAGTCTTACATCAGTAGTAGGGAAATTGATGGAAACACTCTTAAAAGAAAGAGTTGTAGATTATCTCAAATCCGGCAATTTACTGGATCCCAAACAGCATGGATTCACTGGGGGGAGATCATGTCAAACAAATCTTATTGACTTTTTTGATTGTGTGACTAAAGTGATGGATAAAGGTGGAGCCATGGATATAGCTTATCTAGACTTTAGTAAGGCTTTTGACACAGTTCCACATCGCAGACTGCTAAATAAACTTGAATGTTTGGGATTGGATATTAGGATTATTGAATGGATAAGATCTTGGTTGAAGGATAGAAAACAGAGAGTTGTGGTAAATGGAGTGCATTCACAGGAGGGAAATGTTACCAGTGGAGTACCCCAGGGATCTGTACTTGGACCAGTGCTTTTTAATATCTTTATTGGTGACATTGCAAATGGCATTAAAGGGAAAGTATGCCTTTTTGCAGATGACACAAAGGTATGCAACAGGGTAGACACACCAGGTGGGGTAAAACAAATGATTGAGGATCTAGGTAGACTAGAGGAATGGTCAAGAGTCTGGCAATTACAGTTTAATGCCAAAAAATGCAAAATCATGCACTTGGGTCTCAAAAATCCTAAAGCTAAATACAGTATTAATGGCACTATACTGGAAACTACTGATGAGGAAAGGGATCTAGGAGTCACTATTTCAGATGAAGGCAGGTAAGCAATGTAACAAGGCAATGAGGAAGGCTAGTCAGATGCTTGGCTGCATTGGGAGAGGAATCAGCAGCAGAAAGAAAGAAGTAATAATGCCACTGTATAGGTCATTGGTACGGCCTCATCTAGAATACTGTATTCAGTTCTGGAGGCCATATCTTCAAAAGGATATTAATACATTAGAAACTGTACAAAGGAGGGCAACTAAAATGGTGCATGGCCTACATCACAAAACATACCCAGAAAGACTGAGAAATCTCAATATGTATAGTTTGGAGCAGAGAAGGGAAAGGGGGGACATGATAGAAACTTTCAAATATATCAAGGGTTTTAACAAAGTCCAGGAGGGAAACATTCTCCAAATGAAGAGAAGCAATAGGACACGAGGACATGCACTGAGACTGGAGGGGGGGAGGTTCAGGGGAAATTTGCGGAAAAATTATTTCACAGAAAGGGTAGTGGACAAGTGGAATAGCCTCCCATCAGAGGTGGTAGAGGCTAAGACAGTAGAGCAATTTAAACATGCATGGGATAGACATAAGGATATCTTTACAAAGAAATAAGGATCAAACAAGGTTAGAGATAAAAATAATATTAAAAAAAAAAAAAAGGGGCAGACTAGATGGGCCAAGTGGTTCTTATCTGCCGACAAATTCTATGTTTCTATGACATACTTTCATCAGCATTTTTACCTTGTCAACCTGGCATTCTGGGATCCACCTACAGATGTAGCCATGCTCCTCTTTCCGCAAGGCATACTCGTCGCAGCATAGCTGGCGTGACTAGCGTGCCCGTGACTAGGATGTGCACGTCCAAAATAAATTAATGTAGCGGCCACCGGATGCAAATAGTCACAGCCTGGCGCGCGATGCAGCGTGGCGCATCACAGCAATGCTCAACATGGCTACATATGTAGGTCCTGACGTGAATGTCGACAAGATTAGTACATACAGTAGCAAGCATAACAAAGTTTATATTATGCCGCAGTGATGTTTGGAATACTGTACTGTATATTTGATTGATATAAGATGGGTCTTTCTGTACTGGAGAACAGAATCCCCTTAATGAAGATGTCCACAACCATGACACACCTTTCCTGATTGGTTAACCTGACTGCATATCCATCTAGCCATGGAATAGCTTTCTGTAGTCACAAGGGTACTGCCATGCTGAAAGTATGGACTGATCTCAGTGCTACACGGTGGCTATCAGTAGGGACAGCTTTGGTCAGAATCCTTAGAAATGCTGTTCTGCTTAGATGGTGATAAATGATGATTTAGGGCCTGATACAGAGATGAGCGCAAATCCGATGTCTTTGCAGCTGAGCAACTATTGGCCGGCTGTGCATGTGACCAAAGGATTTACATGCCAAGTGATTGAAAGGGACCGTTTAAGGTAGGTTGCAGGGAGAGGCGGCAAAAGTGCCGGCGTTTTGTGACTTATGGGGGCATGGCTCGGACTGCGTTCCCGTATGCAGCTGCAATGGCTTTGGCATCTCGCTTCCTGCGGCCACGCTGAGCGACCATACTCAGAAGTTCAATAATCCACTGATATGCGTTCTACGCTGCATCTTTATACGCAGCTGCTGGGATTCGCAAAGCGCCTCGGTACATAGCAGGAGGCTGTGGCAGTTCCTGCGTACACATTAGAGCACACCGCATGCCTGAGATTGTGGATATTTACATCTACGATCAGGTTTGAATTAGTCCCACAGTATCCTCTGACTCGTCTTCTATCACAGGTTGCTTCAAATGTACTAATTCCTTCATGCCAACATTTGTGCCATCCCGGTCTCGTTACTGTGTTCTACCTGGCAACGTCCCTTATATCATACCTCCCAACATAACCCTCTCCAGGAGGAACAACATGCTCTGCTTCTGGACTTTTCTCAATCTATGGTTGCCAGCACCTGTTTTGAACAGGTTACTGGATAAGAAAGGTGTTTCAGCACAGGTGATGGCAATCATACATTAAGAGGGAAGTCTAGGAGCAGAGCACTGTGTCCCTCCTGGAGAGGGCCATGTTGGGAGGTATGCTTATACCCCTTTCAGATAGAAACGCCAGTTCGGACCCGGAACACTGAGCACAGATTGAAGCTGGGGTTTTCTGTACTTATCCCCTGTTCACACATGGTTGACGATCGGATCATTCCTGGGTCTTCATCCTTCACACCGGACCAGGTCTTCCAGTAACTTCTGGTTACAGATGATGTCATCTCCAAGCACTACTGTTCCCGCCAATGAATTTCTTTTAGGCATGACCATGAAGACACAGGTCTGGGAATAACCCTGGTCGGTTGCAGGGTCGCGGACCTGGGACTGTCAACCCAGGTCAGACCCTTTCAAACATAAGCAGGACCCGGGTTGATTCTTGTGCACCAGAAAGGGGTATTAGAGAGTGATTGGAAGGCCTGAGCCGTGATACAGTTAATAGTCACTGTAGCTGAACTGGTGCTGTTTCTCCTGGATTCATCAGTATCCCAACCCTAACCATCAGCGGTGGTGTAGTCACTTACTGTCGGCGTTAGACAAAACTGCAGACAAAGGTGAATCATTCATATGGGGTGTTCAAGCACTTGGATATGGTTAAAGATATCCTACTATTTACTCTCCAAACCAATTTAGTTTAATTCTTTATACTTGGATTATCTATATTCTCGGTCTGTAAAGAAGACCCCTCGTTTTGCTCAACTCTTTTCTTGATACAGAAGGCGAGTAATAGCTGAATAATTCTTGGGGAAAATGTGGGTGGTTTTTGCTAAGCAGCAGCAATACCAGCCTCTGATAATATGTACGTTATTGGCAACTGGCATTTCTGTGAAGCCATGCTGCCACGATGTCTGCCTGGGCCCAGTACCGGGGATGTGTGTCCAGTGGTTGCGGCTGTGACACATGGCGCTGATCTCTGGTGCACTTAAGATTCTACAGACACCCGACAGTATTTATAAAAACTTTACAGGTACCGTTAGTGCTTTTGTTTTATCTAGCGTCCCTCTCCACAAAGAAAATTCACTCTTGGGGGGTAATTCAGAGTTGATCGTAGCACATCTACGATCATTTACTCTGACATGCGGGAGGACGCCCAGCACAGGGCTAGCCCGCCCCGCATGTCAGGCCCTGCCCCGCCGCACAGGTACAAAAGCATCAAATGGCGGCGTTACTTTTGTACCTGACGAGTAGCTCCCTGCCAACGCAGCTCCTGCACTCTTGCAGGGAGCTACTTGCCACGTCCCAGGTCGCAGCGGCTGTGTGTGACATCACACATCCGCCGCAGCCCGCCCCCTAACGGTCCAGACACGCTTCCATTGTCCGGACCACACCCCGCCAGCGGCGTTCTAATGCCATTAGCACGCCCCCTCCGGCCCTGCGACCGCCTCTGCCTGTCAATCAGGCAGAGGCGATCCCAGCCAGTGAGAAGTTGATAGGATCTCGCTGGGCTCCCGGGGTGCGCACACACAGTGCGGCCGTTGCGCATGCGCACTCCGCAAACTAATTCAGACTGCAATCGCTGCCACTGCAGCAATCCAGTCTGAATTACCCCCTTGGTTACTTGTAGTGCATCCCTAGTACCAGTCTGTTTAAAAGTAGTGTGAACTCAATACAGTACATATTACCGGTCTGTGAGGGTTGACCTATTCTCTGCAATCACTTCCACTCTGGGCCTCTGCTGTAAGTTGTTGCCTAGGAAATGTTGTATACATTTTGTTACTTTGGCCCATATTTATCAAACCTTGAAGAGTGATAAACGTCACGGTGATAAAGTATCAGCCAATCAGCTCCTAACTGTCATTTTTAAACCCTAGCCTGTAACATGGCAGTTAGGAGTAGGTTGGCTGGTACTTTATCACCGTGCAATGTATAGGGGGGTACACACAGAGAGATCCGTGCTTAAATTCTAAGCAATCTGACTAGATTACTTAGAAGTTAAGCACGTATCTCTCCGTGTGTATTCCCCTCCAGCGATACTATCGCTGGTACTAGATTGGCCTGCATGGCAGAATCTAGCACACTGCTGGGGGAAATGAGCGCCCCCCCCCCCCCCCCCCCCCCCCTCCTCGCTCAGAACACATCTCTTCCCATGTGTTTGGGGCCTGTCACTCTCCAGGGCTTGATAAATATGGGCCTTTGTTTCACAATCTCCCAGCAAGTACAACAGTTGTTACTGGTGCAGTAGTCATGGCTCTGTACAGCGGGGACTGCTAGGAGGGTGCAATGGCTGACTGCTTTAATATAGCCAGGTGCCTGGCTTTGGGCTGCTCCTAAGAGTGGTTTTCTCTTCAAAAATAGGAACTGACTGGAATGTAGTTGACATTCAGATGTACGGGATCCTGGCAATCAAAATACCGGCATCGGAATCTTGACAGCTGTCAGGATGCCGGAATACCAAAAGGAAGTATGCCGGGGAGGGTTAGGGTTAGGTTGTAAGAAGAAAGGGTTGGGGTTAGGCTCCAGGGGGAGGGTTAGGGTTAAGCTGCGGGGGGGGGGGGGGGGTTAGGTTGTATGAAGGGAGGGTTGGGGTTAGGCTCCAGGGGGAGGGTTAGGGTTAAGCTGCGAGGGGGAGGGGGGGAAGGGTTAGGATTAGGTTGTATGAAGGGAGGGTTGTGGTTAGGCTACAGGGGGAGGGTTAGGGTTAAGCTGCGGGGGGGGAGGGTTAGGTTGTAAGAAGGGAGGGTTGTGGTTAGGCTGCAGGGGGAGGGTTAGGCAGTGTGTGTGTGTGTGGGGGGAAGGTTAGGGTTAGGCTGCAGGGGGAGGGTTAGGGTTAGGTTGTAAGAAGGGAGGGTTGTGGTTAGGCTGCAGGGGGAGGGTTAGGCAGTGTGTGTGTGTGTGGGGGGGGGAAGGTTAGGGTTAGGCTGCGGGGGGAGGGTTAGATTGTATGAAGGGAGAGTTAGTTTAGTTGTGGCCACCTGTCTGGATTTTTGCAGTAAGGATGCCGGTGTCAGTATTCTGACTGCAGGTGTTCCGTCCCCAACCCGAAATACTTATACTTGGTAAGTCACCATTTTTTTTTATTGGGTATAAACTGCTGACCAAACTAAATTCTAACAGGGGAAGTCCATCAGAGCAATTACCGGGTCATACACATGCTCAAAAAAATCTTTCACTCTCTGCTACTGCCAGCCCTGGTTCAGAAACTGCTCATAGGAGCTCTCTCAGGAGGAACCCCATTGTGCTGGCTGCTGCTCAGTATGTCACTCCTGCTTCCTCCGCTCACTTGCCCCTCTCTGTGTCACTTCTATCTGCTGACTTTCACTCCCCTTCTCCCGCTTCCACTTTCTTTCCACCTCTCTACACCAGTGGTTCCAAACTTGGTCCTCAAAGAGCACTAATGGCCCAGGTTTTAAGTATATCCACAGCTCAGCACAGATGGTTAAATCATATAAGTCACCTGGAACCAAGCATGGATATACTTAAAACCTGGACCGGTGCTCCTTGGAGACCGAGTTGGGGAACCTCTGCTCTAGACCACCACCACTTGCTGCCTTCTTCTTCTTACCTTTCCGTCAGAACAACAGCTTCTCCCTTTTGTCAACTATCCCCACGATTCCAACTAGTAAAATGCGATGCGGTGTGGCTGACGTAATACCCCACATATTACAATAGAGATTGTATTATAACCCTACATCCAACCATATCCAAGTTGGACACTGGGACATTTAAGTCATAAATCATTTGGCTGCAGAAATAAGCCCTGGCTTTCCACTCCCTATTGAGGTTTCAAGAACTATACTTTCATCTTTGGTTGCCACTTTCTAAATGCACTATCCACAGGTGCCCTGTGAGCGTACTTACCTACAGTACTTCTGCCTTTCCGTCCTAGAAGGGAGGTAGTATGGGAGAAGTGGCAAAGCAAACTGCATCATCGTGGAAGTGCGGGAGTCTTCCAGAATGTCAAGACAAATATTCCCGGTAGAGTCACTGTTACATTTACAGCTGCGGGTTCACAGAACCAGAATTTGACATTAGGAAAATAAGTAAAACACTGCAAGGCACTACACTTTCATCTTTACAAGTGCCGGATAAGGTGAATACAACTGATCTAGCTGTAACCATTAGTAACAATATTAGTGACATTATTAATAAATTAAGCTCCACAGACCTGTACAGTGTGACTTAGTGCATACAGTATATCATATTTATGCGGGTATGGGTCGTTGGGTAGACACAACTTAGGTCGACAGTCATTAGATCGACCATGGAAGGTCGACATGCATCAGGTCGACAGGGACAATAGGTCGACGTTGCCATTAGGTCGATATGTACTAGATCGACAGGTCAAAAGGTCGACATGAGGTTTTTGACTGTTTTTGGTGTCGTTTTCTCTGTAAAGTGACGAGGAACCCAAGTTAAATCACCGCTTCGCTCGCCAAGCTTCAGGCAAGGTGCCTCGCTCCGCTACCGCTTCACTCGGCACAGATTACCATTCCAATCGTAGTCCACGTGGATTGTTAAGTATGAAAAAATCCAAAAAATGTAAACATTTAAAAAAAAAAACCTCATGTCGACCTTTTGACCTGTCAACCTAATGGATGTTGACCTAATGACATTATTGACCTTCAGTGGTCGACCTAATGAGTGTCGACCCAAGTTGTGTCGACCTAACGTCTGTAACCCATTTATGCTGTTTATTCTCTGCATATTCTTCTATTGTATAGTGGGATTACTGTCACTGGGGGACACAGTGTAACTCCTCATTGTTGTGGGCACAAACGACAGTAATACTAAGAGGTGTGACCAGCTCCGATTTGTGTGATTTATCTGATATATCTGTCATTTATACACATTTACTTTATACACATTAGCACATAAACCTGTTTGTAAATGTCCAGGAAATTGCCTTGATTAGTCTCTGAGAAATGTAGTATGTTCCCAGTAATGGCCCTCATTCCGAGTTGATCGCACGCTAGCTGCTTTTAGCAGCAGTGCAAACGCTAAGCCGCCGCCCTCGGGGAGTGTATCTTAGCTTAGCAGAAGTGCGAACGAAAGGTTAGCAGAACTGCTACTAAATAATTCCTTGCAGTTTCTGAGTAGCTCCAGACCTACTCCTACCTTGTGATCACAGTCTGTTTAGTTCCTGCTATGACGTCACAAACACGCCCTGCGTTCGGCCAGCCACTCCCCCGTTTACCCAGACACGCCTGCGTTTTTTAGCACACTCCCGGAAAACGGTCAGTTACCTCCCAGAAACACCCACTTCCTGTCAATTACTCACCAATGAACAGAGCGACGGAAAAGAGTCGCTAGACCTTGTGTGAAATTGCAGTTTTGTGTGAAAGTACGTCGCGCGTGCGCACTGCAACTCGTACGCATGCGCAGTTTTGCCGTTTTTTTTACCTGATCACTGCGAAAATCGGCAGCGAGCAATCAATTCGGAATGAGGGCCAATATCTTGTATACAACACAAAGTAATCTGTAGTAGGGCTGCTGTTACCCCATCCCCCACAGCGGGGACCAGCAGAAGGGGTGTAATATACAGTAGGTATGAAGGGAAAATATGATAGCAGAGGTTTTGTACCAATTAAAGTCGGATATTAGGCTTCCCGTTGTATAATGCGTGAATATAGCCCAAATTAGTAAATGTGTACCCACATGTTCTTTCTCCTCCATCCAGCACCTTTATTAGTTTGGATGGTTTTGGC
The DNA here is from genome assembly GCF_028390025.1 of Pseudophryne corroboree. NCBI lineage: Eukaryota > Metazoa > Chordata > Amphibia > Anura > Myobatrachidae > Pseudophryne > Pseudophryne corroboree. The sequence goes on from NC_086445.1 coordinate 84,563,409, forward strand.
TTATTGATAAATTATTGATAAATTAAGGACAAAACAAAACCTTCTTACAGTTGTGGGAACACTCTAAACACTTGTACCCCAGGCATATGGCTAGTGTTCCTATTCAGATTAGTCATACAATGGGTTGGGGTTACGTTGCCGGCGCACGGGAACCTGGCGGTCAGTATACCGACATCAGGATCCCAGCCGTCAGAATGCCGGCAGGGGGCGAGTGCACCGAAGACCCTTGTGGGCTCACTGGGCTCGCCACAGGTTCTATTCCCACTCTATGGGTATTGTGGCTGGCGGCATTGTGAGTCTTCGGGATCCTGACTTCGGAATGCTGACCACCGGAATCCGGTGCGCAGTGTCCACGTAACCGCTTCCTCATACAACAGTGACCTGTGCTGTACACAGACACGCTACAGACATTTAGGGGGCAGAATTATTAGGTGTGATGCCAGCGGCGTAGTGCACACATAAGTTGCACTTACGGTAGCCTTTAAATGATGTATTTTAATATGCAAAACCTAATAGGCTGCAGAATGAAAAGCGCAATTTAGGGTGCCATTGCAGGTGTTTCAATGTCACTGCAACAAAATTTCTCGTACATCCTAGAGGATGCTGGGGATGCTTCAAGAACTATGGAGTATAGACGGGATCCGCAGGAGACATGGGCACTTTAAGACTTTAAAAGGGGTGTGAACTGGCAACTCCCTCTATGCCCCTCCTCCAGACTCCAGTTAGATTCTGTGCCCAGTGAGACTGGATGCACACTGAGGAGCTCTCCAGAGTTTCTCAGAAAAAATACTTTTTGTTAGGTTTATTATTTTCAGGGAGACCTGCTGGCAACAGGCTCCCTGCATCGTGGGACTGAGGGGAGAGAAGCAGACCTACTTCTGTGAGTTTCAAGGCTCTGCTTCTTAGGCTACTGGACACCATTTAGCTCCAGAGGGTCTTATCGCTAGGTATGCCTAGATGCTCGTTCCTGGAGCCGCGCCGTCAACCCCCTTGCAGAGCCAGAAGTCAGAAGCGCGCCATGCTCCCACATACAAAACGGCACTGCAGGGTGCAGGGCGACTGGCACAAGTGTATACAGTGCCTGGGCACTAAATACAGACCCCCGCCAGTATAAATATGTAAAAATAAGCGGGTCTGAAGCGCGCCATTATGGGGGCGTGGCTTAGCCTTCACAGCTCTGACCAGCGCCATTTTCTCTTCACAGCTGCAGAGACGCTGAGCCTGGCCTCCCACACTACTGTACAAGTAACAGTATATTACTCGCTTCAGAACCGGGATAGGTGCTGGGTTGTGAGCTGGCAGAACTCCCTCTGTGTTTCTCTAACAGGCTTTGCTGTGGGTCTGCCTCCTATAGCCCCAGTGTGGTTGTGGGTGTCGGTACGCGTGTGTCGACATGTCTGAGGCTGAGTTCTCTTCCCAGGAGGAGGCTGGAGTGGGGACAGAAAAGGCTGTGGGAGTGACCGTGTCGGCACCGCCGATGGCTGATTGGGTAAATATGTTGAGTGTTTTGAATGCAAATGTGGCTCGTTTGACTAAGAGATTAGATAAATCTGAGTCTAAGAACCAGACATGGAGGAAATCCATGGAGGATGCATTGTCGCAAGCTCAGACCCCTTCGGGGTCACAGAAACGTGCATTTACCCAGATAGCAAATACAGATACCGACACGGACTCTGATTCCAGTGTCGACTATAGTGATGCCAGATTGAATCCTAAACTGGCTAAGAGCATTCAGTACATGATTGTGGCAATAAGACGTATTACATATCACGGAGGACCCTGCTGTTCCTGATACAAGGGTCTGTATGTTTAAAGGAAATAAACCTGAGGTAACGTTTCCTCCCTCTCATGACCTGAACGCTCTTTTTGAAAAGGCTTGGGAAAATCCTGACAAGAAGATACAGGTTCCCAAAAGAATTCCAGTGGCATATCCGTTTCCTTTTGGGGACAGGGAAAAGTGGGAGTCATCCCCCACAGTGGACAAAGCTCTATCGCGTCTGTCCATAAAGGTTGCGCTTCTGTCTCCTGACACAGCAGCCCTAAAGGATCCTGCGGATCGTAAACAGGAAAATACACTAAAATCCATTTATGTCACTACGGGTTCACTACTCAGACCTGCCGTTGCTTCGGCATGGGTGAGTAGCGCTATTGAAAAGTGGGCAGATAACTTGTCATCTGAGATAGATACCCTGGACAGGGATAGCGTGCTCTTGACTCTGGGTTATATCAGGGACGCTGCAGCATATTTAAAGGAAGCTGCAAGGGATATTGGCCTTTTGGGATCAAGGGCCAATGCCATGGCGGTCTTGGCTAGGAGGGCATTGTGGAATGCTGATCAATGGAATGCTGACGCTGACTCTAAGAAGACTATGCAGTCTGTACCGTTTAATGGTAGTGTTTTGTTTGGTGACGGCCTCACTGACCTGGTATCTACGGCTACCGCGGGTAAGTCATCATTTTTACCTTATGTTCCTGCACAACAAAAGAAAACGCCCCACTATCAGATGCAGTCCTTTCGGCCAAATAAATACAAAAAAGGACGAGGGTCCTCCTTCCTTGCTGCGAGAGGAAGAGGAAGGGGAAAAAGGTCACCGGCTGTGGCAAGTTCCCAAGAGCAAAAGTCCTCTCCGGCTTCTACCAAATCCACCGCATGACGCTGGGGCTCCTCTGCAGGAGTCCGCACTGGTGGGGGCACGTCTCAAACTCTTCAGTCAGGTCTGGGTTCACTCGGCCCTGGATCCTTGGATATTAGAAATAGTAACCCAAGGGTATAAATTAAAGTTTCAAGATGTGCCCCCTCACCGATTTTTCAAATCGGCCTTGGCAGCTTCTCTTCCAGAAAGGGAGGTAGTATGCGCTGCAATACAAAAGCTGTGTCAAAATCAAGTCATTGTCACGATACCCCCGTCACAACAGGGGGAGGGCTTTTATTCGAGTCTGTTCATGATACCGAAGCCGGATGGCTCAGTCAGACCGATTCTGAACCTAAAATCCCTCAATTTCTTTCTAAAAAAATTAAAATTCAAGATGGAATCTCTCCGAGCAGTGATCTCCAGTCTGGAGGAGGGGGATTTTATGGTGTCGGCCGACATAAAGGATGCCTACTTACACGTCCCCATATACCAGGCATGTCCAAATTGCGGCCCTCCTGCTGTTGTGAAACTACACATCCCAGCATGCCCTGACACAGCTTTAGCATACTCTGACAGCAAAACTGTGTCAGGGCATGCTGGGATATGTAGTTTCACAACAGCTGGAGGGCCGCAGTTTGGACATGCCTGCCATATATCCTCCACATCAGGCTTACCTGAGGTTTTCTGTTCAGGATTGTCATTACCAATTTCAGACATTGCCGTTTGGTCTGTCCACGGCTCCGAGGATTTTCACCAAGGTTATGGCGGAAATGATGATTCTCCTGCGCAAGCAGGGAATCACAATTATCCCGTACTTGGACGATCTCCTCATAAAGGCGAGATCCAAGGAGCAATTGATGAAAAACGTTGCGTTCTCACTAGTGATGAGCGGGTTCGGTTCCTCGGAATCCGAACCCCCCCGAACTTCACCCATTTTACACGGTTCTGAGGCAGACTCTGATCCTCCCACCTTGCTCGGTTAACCCGAGCGCGCCGAACGTCATCATCCCGCTGTCGTATTCTCGCGAGATTCGTATTCTATATAAGGAGCCGCGCGTCGCCGGCATTTTCACTCGTGCATTGGAGATGATAGGGAGAGGACGTGCAGCGTTCTCCCAGATGTGTTCAGTGTGCTGCAAATATCTGTGCTCAGTGTGCTGCAAATATCTGTGCTCAGTGTGCTGAAAATATCTACGTTCTCTGCCTGAAAAACGCTCCATATCTGTGCTGCATTGTAGTATATAGTAGGAGGACAGTGCAGAAATTTGCTGACCAGTGACCACCAGTATTATATCAGTACGGTACAGTAGTCCACCGCTCTACCTACCTCTGTGTTGTCAAGTATACTATCCATCCATACCTGTGGTGCATTTTAGTTGTGCGCAGTATATATAGTAGGAGGATAGTGCATAATTTTGCAGACCACCAGTATATAATATATAGCAGTACGGTACAGTAGTCCACTGCTCTACCTACCTCTGTGTCGTCAAGTATACTATCCATCCATACCTGTGGTGCATTTAAGTTGTGCGCAGTATTTATAGTAGGAGGACAGTGCATAATTGTGCTGACCACCAGTATATAATATATAGCAGTACGGTACAGTAGTCCACTGCTCTACCTACCTCTGTGTCGTCAAATATACTATCCATTCATACCTGTGGTGCATTTAAGTTGTGCGCAGTATATATAGTAGGAGGACAGTTCATAATTGTGCTGACCACCAGTATATAATATATAGCTGTACGGTACAGTAGTCCACTGCTCTACCTACCTCTGTGTCGTCAAGTATACTATCCATCCATACCTGTGGTGCATTTAAGTTGTGCGCAGTATATATAGTAGGAGGACAGTGCATAATTTGCTGACCACCAGTATATAATGTATAGCAGTACGGTACAGTAGGTCATTGCTATTGATATATTACTGGCATATAATTCCACACATTAAAAAATGGAGAACAAAAATGTGGAGGGTAAAATAGGGAAAGATCAAGATCCACTTCCACCTCGTGTTGAAGCTGCTGCCACTAGTCATGGCCGAGACGATGAAATGCCATCAACGTCGTCTGCCAAGGCCGATGCCCAATGTCATAATAGAGAGCATGTAAAATCCAAAAAACAAAAGTTCAGTAAAATGACCCAAAAATCAAAATTAAAAGCGTCTGATGAGAAGCGTAAACTTGCCAATATGCCATTTACGACACGGAGTGGCAAGAAATGGCTGAGGCCCTGGTCTATGTTCATGGCTAGTGGTTCAGATTCACATGAGGATAGAAGCACTCATCCTCTCGCTAGAAAACTGCAGTGCCACTCCTAGATGGGCCAGGTGTTTGTGTCGGCCACTTGGGTCGCTTAGCTTAGTTACACAGCTACCTCATTGCACCTCTTTTTTTTTTCTTTGCATCATGTGCTGTTTGGGGACTATTTTTTAAATTTGCCATCCTGTCTGACACTGCAGTGCCACTCCTAGATGGGCCAGGTGTTTGTGTCGGCCACTTGGGTCGCTTAGCTTAGCCATCCAGCGACCTTGGTGCACCTCTTTTTTTTTTTGCATCATGTGCTGTTTGGGGACTATTTTTTAAATCTGCCATCCTGTCTGACACTGCAGTGCCACTCCTAGATGGGCCAGGTGTTTGTGTCGGCCACTTGGGTCGCTTAGCTTAGTCACACAGCTACCTCATTGCACCTCTTTTTTTTTCGGGGTCTGCCCGTCTTGATTCAGTCAGACAACATAACAGCAGTGGCGTACATAAACCGCCAGGGTGGAACAAAGAGCAGAGCGGCAATGGCCACGGAAGTTCTTCGCTGGGCGGAGATACATGCAAGCGCTCTGTCAGCAGTCTTCATTCCAGGAGTGGGCAACTGGGAAGCAGACTTCCTCAGCAGACACGATCTCCATCCAGGAGAGTGGGGTCTTCATCAAGAGGTCTTTGCAGAAGTGACAAGTCATTGGGGAATTCCCCAAATAGACATGATGGCGTCCTGCCTCAACAAGAAACTTCAGAGATATTGTTCCAGGTCGAGGAACCCTCAAGCAATAGCGGTGGACGCCCTAGTGACACCGTGGGTTTTTCCGTCGGTCTATGTGTTCCCTCCACTTCCACTCATTCCAAAGGTGATAGAGATTATAAGAAGAACAAGGGTTCAGGCAATACACATTGTTCCAGATTGGCCAAAGAAGGCCTGGTATCCAGATCTTCAGGAGTTGCTCATAGAAGATCCCTGGCCTCTTCCTCTACGGGAGGACCTGTTACAACAAGGACCGTGCGTGTATCAAGACTTACCTGCGTTTGACGGCATGGCGGTTGACCGCCAAATCCTAGCCCGGAAGGGTATTCCCAGTGAAGTCATTCCCATGCTTCTTCAGGCTAGAAAAGAAGTAACGGCAAAGCATTACCACCGTATTTGGAGGAAATATGTGTCTTGGTGTGAATCCAAGAAGGCTCCTACAGAAGAATTTCAGCTGGGGCGTTTGCTCCATTTTTTGCAAGCAGGTGTGGATGCGGGCCTAAAGTTAGGCTTTATTAAAGTACACATTTCGGCCTTATCAATCTTCTTTCAGAAAGGATTGGCCTCCCTTCCAGAAGTTCAGACCTTCGTGAAAGGCGTACTACACATCCAACCTCCATTTGTGCCCCCTGTGGCACCGTGGGATCTTAATGTGGTGTTGCGGTTCCTGCAATCTCATTGGTTTGAACCTTTACATAAGGTTGAGTTAAAATTCCTTACTTGGAAAGTAGTCATGTTGTTGGCCTTGGCATCCGCAAGGCGGGTATCTGAGTTGGCGGCTTTGTCTCACAAAAGCCCCTATTTAATCTTCCATGCTGATAAAGCGGAGTTGAGAACTTGTCAGAAATTTCTACCAAAAGTGGTTTCATCATTTCACGTAAACCAGCCTATTGTGGTGCCAGTGGCTACTGATGCCTTGGCGGAATCGAAGTCTCTCGATGTGGTCAGAGCTTTGAAAATATATGTCGCCAGAACGGTGCAGATTAGGAAAACAGAGGCTCTCTTTGTCCTGTGGGCTCCCAACATGATTGGGGCTCCTGCTTCCAAGCAGACTATTGCGCTCTGGATCTGTAATACGATTCAGCAGGCTCATTCTACGGCAGGATTGCCGTTACCAAAATCGGTAAAAGCCCATTCTACCAGAAAGGTGGGCTCATCCTGGGCGGCTGCCCGAGGGGTCTCGGCATTACAGCTTTGCCGAGCTGCTACTTGGTCGGGATCAAACACCTTTGCGAAGTTTTACAAGTTTGATACTCTGGCTGAGGAGGACCTCTTGTTTGGTCAATCGGTGCTGCAGAGTCATCCGCACACTCCCGCCCGTTCTAGAGCTTTGGTATAAACCCCATGGTTCTTGAAGCATCCCCAGCATCCTCTAGGACGTATGAGAAAATAGGATTTTAATACCTACCGGTAAATCCTTTTCTCTTAGTCCGTAGAGGATGCTGGGCGCCCGTCCCAGTGCGGACTGTATCTGTAGTTTGGTTATGGTTACACTCATGTTGAGTTAAGGTCAGTCAGTCTGTGGCTGATGTTGATTATGCCGTTGCATGCGTTGTTGTTGAATGCCATGTTGTTCGGCATGTTTGAGGTGTGAGCTGGTATGTATCTCACCTTAGTTTAAAAAAAATAAAAATTAAATAAATCCTTTTCCTCGTAATGTCTGTCTCCCTGGGCACAGTTCCTATAACTGGAGTCTGGAGGAGGCGCATAGAGGGAGGAGCCAGTTCACATGCCCTTTTAAAGTCTTAAAGTGCCCATGTCTCCTGCGGATCCCGTCTATACACCATGGTTCTTGAAGCATCCCCAGCATCCTCTTATCGTAGCCATTGGCCCTCATTCAGCTTGGATTGCAATGCTGTGAAAACACAGGTCGTCTGCACATGTGCGGGGGTCAAATTGCAATTCTGGCGTTGCTGGAGAGTGGTCCAGCCAACGCATCATGGCCGGACTGTTTTCAGGGAGGCTGCATGACGTCACACACCGCCACTCCAATGAAAAAGATGGTGGCGGTGCATCCCCTATTTCCTGGTCGGCGATGTGATCACAATTAGATTGCGATCGCAACACTGGGCGGGACTTGGCATGCTGGATGGCCTTGCCCTGTACTGGGCATCCCTCATTTTGCGATCATAAGCAGTAGCAAAATCTGAGTCTGTATATGAAGTGGTATGATGCAACAGCCACAGCTTTACCTGACGCCACGTTTCACTGTGCTTCATCGCAGACTTTGTATGTGCGTAAAACTATTTTCTGTGCGGATAAAGTCACAGCCCAGTGGCTGTAGTGCACTGCAAGTGGTGTTTTGCTGCATCTGCGATATGAATAAGGTGCAACATGTATAGGAAAAGGCAGCACGCTACACGTCTCCGAGCAGCTCAGTCGCACTGGGCACCGCAGGGCAGATTGATGCTAGGTGCATGGGGGCACAACTGTAGTTCTGAGCTGGCACCCAGTTCTGGGAAAAAGGGGGGGGGGGGGGTGAACTGGACTGCACACCCTATTTCTAAGCATATTAGGAAGTGCTAACATGCTAAGGCTGCTAGTACTATGCTGGAGAAAGAAAAATGCTGACGCACACTCCAAGCTCTTAGGACACTGATAGTAAAAATAATTTTGATAGACCCTCACAATTAACATGGAGTATATCCACCCAGAACACTTAAGACCTGATGCAGAAGTACACATAATGGCAATGTAGCATTCACTCGACCAATATTTTCAGTCTGCTCATGCGTCTGACTTTCAGTGGGTGTCCCTGGAAGGTAACAGGAGTGACTTGGGCGTCTCACAATCAACAACTGCTGCGTAATTGCCATCAAAGGTGGAAGTCCAATGGTTCTCTACCATTGATAGGAGAGATGGGTGTTTTTTTTCCCCAGCACAGGGGGCAAAGCGCTTTGCTCCACCCCACTGCCTAAGTATCCTCACTCCTATCTCTGATTGACACTGATGCCCATTGATGGTCCAAGCCATTGATGGTTTAGTGTCATTGATGTAAAGTACTGATGGCACCATCGATGGTGAACCCTTCAATGATTATTCCACTCTCTTCTGCAATTTAGGACACCAGGGAACCCAGAAACTCATCTCTTCCCCCTTGGGGCACTAACTGAGCTGCCCCCCTCTCAGGGGGGTAGCCAGAACTTTGTGCGCCCCATAGCAACATTTTGAAGGGGCCCCCATCCCAGTGCTTCTAGAGAGACACTTCTCTGCAGCAGTTGTTCATTGTATGCCCTATAATAGTGCCCTTGTTCATTATCTGAACCATAGTAGAACCTTATTTAATGTTATGCCCCATAGTAGTGCCCTTGTTTCTTTTATGAATCACAGTAGTGCTTAAGTTCACCCTATGTCACATTTCAGAGCTGCCAGTACACATTATGCCGCACAGTACCCCCAATTCACATTAAGATATATAGTTCATATTGTGCCTCATTACAGTGCCCCGGTTCATATTATATAACATTATAATGCCCTCCAGTTCATTTTATACCACACTACAATGAGCAGGTCCAGGGGCATACCTAGATATATCGCAGGCCCCAAGGAAAAAGTTTGAAAGGACCCCTACGTACCACCCAATGGTGAAAAAGTATATAACACATGTAACTCTAGGTGCAGGGAGTGCAGCTGCTATGGGGCCCAGAGCTGAGAGGGGCCCACCTTCCCTGTCACAGTTACATGTGTTATATACAAGGGTGTGGCTACCGTAGGTGCAGACAGTGCAGCTGCTATGGGGCCCAGAGCTGAGAGGGGCCCACCATCCCTGTCACAGTAATGGAGACAGGGAAGGTGGGGAGTGCACACGGGCCCGCTCCTCTCTTAATACACACCTGCCCTCAAAGTAACGCCATGTGTGCACGGCTTATAAATGCAGATGTCCAAGAAAGTAGCTGAAATAAAACTGTTTTTTGGACTATATATTTGATATGGAGTAGTAGCACCATTGCAATATGTTGCATATCTCTAGGTTAATTAATAAATAATCTGTAAACTGTACAGAAGGAAATGGAAGTACAAATATGCTAGATTGTTCCATTCAAAAGAAACTGGAAAGTATTGTCTTCTTCAATAAATTTTGTATAATACAGAGTGAAATAATAAATGACACAGGGAGTACAATATTTGGAATCAGCAGTCACAGTGAGTTCTGCCCAAAATGAATACAAATGTTTCTGCCTGAGCAGGTGAACCAAAGTACTAGCTCGAGTCTTTTGAGCTTTAAGCTTCTTTAAGTTAAGGTCATTACAGGCTGATTAAATTCAAACTTCCCAACATGCAGTGTAACAAAAATGCTTTGTTATCATTATTGTCTCTGACCTGTGGCATTCAAGCTAACCATCTGTAACTAATCACCTTTGCAGAACAGGCAATGTTGCCAAACTCTGTATTTAAATTAGATTTTTATGTCTTGACTTTGGCCACTAGATGGCGCCTGGCATCCATTTTCACAAACCTAAACGTCTGGTCTGGTTTTTTTTTTGTTATGTAGTTTTTCCCAAACTTCTACTTCAAGATGCTTCTGTCTGTAATTCTAAATCTATCACATAGTATCCAGCAAAATTGGGTAAAAGATTGTCACATTGCCTTAGATTAACAAAAACAGATAATCGTTTTGCCGTTATTTTGAGTCTCAAGCGTAGCCAAGCACGCTGCTGGAGGTGAATGCCTGAGGAATGCAAAGCGGCTGCGGATGTGGTCACAATGGCAAATCCCATCCCACTGAGTGACGGGCCCCTGATTCCATTCCACAGATTAAAAGTAGCGAGATGATTATTCAAAAATTATTTGGTTGGTGAGTGCGCAGACATCACGCTGACGGTATTCCACGAGCCGCGTAGACTTAAATACGTATTTATCACTGTCAGCCTGAATTGCTAAAAGAATATCAATGTTTCTTTAAAAGGAAAACTTACTTTTATTCCCTGTAAGTAAAAACCCTGATCATTGACAAGGGAACGTGAGTCAGCGCTCACTGTAACCACGGTCAGACATGTGTTATGGGCCGAGCTTGCCCCTGACGACGGTCAACAACACAAATCTGTGGCTGAACCGACACGTCTTGCGTGTTATATGCAGAATGCAGACAGAAATAAACAAAATCTCTGTTTTTAGGAATAAAACTAAAATATTAATCCCTCATGTAAATTATGCATGCTGCGTGAAAATGTCAGAAGGGTAAGACACTGCAGGCTGCTGAAGTTAAAAAATCTTTGCACATCTTTTTTTGTTACTGATTCATTGCTCATTGGAATGTGATGTAGTTCTGCAAAATAAGAAGAAATTCCATTTGTACATACAGCAGTCTTTTAAGAACAGGCCGTTTTACAATACTGCACTCACATAGTAACCAGGGTTGCCATCAGAAATTGTGGGACCCGGGACTGAGAAAATAGGCAGGCCCCCCTGTACCTGGGGCACAGGGCAGCAAGGCCTGGACCAAGGAGAAGTTCAGGACAGGGAGGGCTGGACCTATCGGGGAAGGGGATGAGTGGGGGGGGGGGGTGCGCAGGGATGGCTAGACATGATGGGGGGTGGCACAGAGCAGGGAAAGATAGATCTTAATAGAGGGGCACAGGGCAAAAATGACTGGACTTTGGGGTGCACAGGGCAGGAAAGGCTGTACCTTGGTAAGGGGGGGGGGCCACAGGACAGGGATAGCTGAAACCTTAATAGAGGGGCACAGGGCAAGAAAGACTGGACTTGGGGTGCACAGGGCAGGGAAGGCCATACCTTGGTGTGGGGGGAGATGGGGGGGACAAAGGACAGGGAAGGCTGGACCTGGGGGGCACAGGGCAAGATGTGCTGGACCTTGGCAGGGTGGTGCAGGTCATCCAATGAGGCTTGCACCTTGTACAGGAAGACCAGCTGATGGTGGGAGATAGCCATCGCTGCTGTTACTTTCGCTACCTCTTAGGACACCAAGTTGGTTGCAGATCATAGACCAGCAGCCAGCCATTGCATGGAGAGACAGTGGCGGCATTTAAAATTTGGTGCCGTACGTCAGCCAATCGCATCTCACAGAAAGGCAGCCAATGGTGGCCAATGGCAGTTATAGTATAGTATGTAGCAGCAGATTAAAGATCCATAAGATAGTATAGCACCAATGCACTGACCATGTGCCAAAGCAGTGAATGACCAGGTGTATAAAATATGATGCACACCAATGGATATAATGGGTAGCTATCATCTGTATATTTGCCTGAGTCAAAGATGCCCAAATTAGTGGTAATCCACAATGAGCAGATCCTTTAGTAATGGAAATGAAGGAAACAGTGTAAAGATACCTCAATATTCCTGGAAGTTCTTTAATGCCCCCGGACAGTCAGCCATGCATTTCGCCATGAGTGGATTGCTCTGTAAGCAAGCCAGTTGTGGTGAAATGCGCATTAAATCGTACATGTTATACACGTTGAATTTATTGTTAGGTCATTTTCTTCACAGAGTTTAACATATTAAATATATTTTACCTTGTAGAACCATGCAGTTTATAAATCTAGCACATACTGTACCTTTATAATTTAACAGACTCTAGGTGTTTTCACAAGATGTATTTTATTATATTATTTTATAGTGGCATATGAGGTACTCTTTAGTTTTAGTTGATGTGTCTTAAAAGTTTACCAAAGAACTATTACAAAAAGTATTTATGGAGTCACAACAGCAACATAGAAATACAATTATTTGGCATATATCAGGTTTATTAAATGTATTTGGTTGGGTATTACTTGTCGACATTCATCATGTAGACAGTAATGAAATGTGGACATGTCATCCCTGGTGGCCCAGCGGTGACTTACCTTCTCCTGGTGGCTGCAGCAGCATCTTCCCACAGCCTTACCCTTAAGTCAACATTCTGACGAGGAAAACATTTCACCTGTTGACATTTTTATATTGTTGACATACAGTAACTGTTGACATTATGAATGTGAATATTTTTAGTGTTGACCTTCTGACTACATCCCATTATATACATGTAGAAATACTGAACCATTCAAACGAATAACCGGTGGAAAACAGCCGTTACATATAAGGGGATCCGGTTTCTAGGTTGACAGTAACTAGGTCGACCACTATTGGTCGACAGTAACTAGGTCAACAGGGTCTCTAGGTCGACATGTTCTGGATCAAAATGTCGACATGAGTTTTTCACAATTTTTCTCTAACGTCCTAGTGGATGCTGGGACTCCGTCAGGACCATGGGGGGATAGCGGGCTCCGCAGGAGACAGGGCACATCTAAAAAAGCTTTTAGGTCACATGGTGCGTACTGGCTCCTCCCCCTATGACCCTCCTCCAAGCCCCAGTTAGGTTTTTGTGCCCGTCCGAGAGGGTGCAATCTAGGTGGCTCTCCTAAAGAGCTGTTTAGAAAAGTTTTTTTTTAGGTTTCAATCTCAGTGATTCCTGCTGGCAACAGGATCACTGCATCGAGGGACTTAGGGGAGAGATTTCCAACTCACCTGCGTGCAGGATGGATTGGAGTCTTAGGCTACTGGACACTTAGCTCCAGAGGGAGTCGGAACACAGGTCAGCCTGGGGTTCGTCCCGGAGCCGCGCCGCCGATCCCCCTTACAGACGCTGAAGAGACGGCAGAACGGAGGTCCGGAAAGCAGGCGGCAGAAGACTCCTCAGTCTTCTTGAAGGTAGCGCACAGCACGGCAGCTGTGCGCCATTGTTGTCACACGGCTCACTGACTCAGTCACGGAGGGTGCAGGGCGCTGCTGGGGGCGCCCTGGGCAGCAATATAATTACCTTTAGTGGCAAAATAAATACATCACATATAGCCATTAAGGCTATATGTATGTATTTTAACCCAGGCCAGTTTCTTAAAAAACGGGGAAAAGCCCGCCGAAAAAGGGGCGGAGCTTATTCTCCTCAGCACTCAGCGCCATTTTCCTGCTCAGCTCCGCTGGTGAGGAAGGCTCCCAGGTCTCTCCCCTGCACTGCACTACAGAAACAGGGTAACAAAGAGAAGGGGGGCATAAATTGGCGATATTTATATATTAAGAGCGCATATATAGTAAACAACACCTTCTAGGGTTGTTTATATACATTTATAGCGCTTTTGGTGTGTGCTGGCAAACTCTCCCTCTGTCTCCCCAAAGGGCTAGGGGGTCCTGTCTTCGATTAGAGCATTCCCTGTGTGGCTGCTGTGTGTCGGTACGTGTGTGTCGACATGTATGAGGACGATGTTGGTGTGGAGGCAGAGCAATTGCCGATGATGGTAATGTCACCCCCTAGGGAGTCGACACCGGAATGGATGGCTTTAGTTATGGAATTACGTGATAATGTCAGCACATTACAAAAGTCAGTTGACGAAATAAGACGCCCGGCAAACCAGTTAGTACCGGTTCAGGCGTCTCAGACACCGTCAGGGGCTGTAAAACGTCCTTTACCTCAGTCAGTCGACACGGGTACCGACACAGATGAATCTAGTGTCGACGGTGAAGAAACAAACGTATTTTCCAATAGGGCCACACGTTATATGATCACGGCAATGAAGGAGGCTTTGCAGATCTCTGATACTGCTGGTACCTCAAAAAGGGGTATTATGTGGGGGGTGAAAAAACTACCTGTATTTTTTCCAGAATCAGAGGAATTGAATGACGTGTGTGATGAAGCGTGGGTTAACCCCGATAGAAAACTGCTAATTTCCAAGAAGTTATTGGCATTATACCCTTTCCCACCAGAGGTTAGGGCGCGCTGGGAAACACCCCCTAGGGTGGATAAGGCGCTCACACGTTTATCAAAGCAAGTGGCGTTGCCGTCTCCTGATACGGCCGCCCTCAAGGATCCAGCAGATAGGAGGCTGGAAACTACACTGAAGAGTATATACACACATACTGGTGTTATACTGCGACCGGCAATAGCCTCAGCCTGGATGTGCAGTGCTGGGGTAGTGTGGTTGGATTCTCTGACTGAAAATATTGATACCCTGGATAGGGACAGTATTTTATTGACTCTAGAGCAATTAAAGGATGCTTTCCTTTATATGCGAGATGCTCAGAGGGATGTTTGTACTCTAGCATCAAGAGTAAGCGCGATGTCCATATCTGCCAGAAGAAGTTTATGGACGCGACAGTGGTCAGGTGATGCGGATTCCAAGAGGCATATGGAAGTATTGCCATATAAAGGAGAGGAATTGTTTGGGGTCGGTCTTTCGGACCTGGTGGCCACGGCAACTGCCGGCAAATCCACTTTTTTACCTCAGACCCCCTCCCAACAGAAAAAGACACCGTCTTTTCAGCCGCAGTCCTTTCGCTCCTATAAAAAGCGACCAAAAGGACAGTCTTATCTGCCGCGAGGCAGAGGAAAGGGTAAGAAAGGGCAGCAAGCAGCCCCTGCCCAGGAACAGAAGCCCGCCCCGGCTTCTACAAAGCCATCAGCATGACGCTGGGGCTTTACAAGCGGACTCAGGAACGGTGGGGGGTCGACTCAAGATTTTCAGCAATCAATGGGTTCACTCACAAGTGGACCCGTGGGTCCTGCAGATAGTATCTCAGGGTTACATGCTGGAGTTCGAAAGGTCTCCCCCTCGCCGGTTCCTAAAGTCTGCTTTACCAACGTCTCCCTCAGAAAGGACGTCGGTTTTGGAAGCCATTCACAAGCTGTATTCTCAGCAGGTGATAGTCAAGGTACCCCTCCTACAACAGGGAAAGGGGTATTATTCCACACTATTTGTGGTACCGAAACCGGACGGTTCGGTAAGGCCTATTCTAAATCTGAAATCCTTGAACCTGTACATAAAGAAATTCAAGTTCAAGATGGAGTCACTCAGAGCAGTGATAGCGAATCTGGAAGAAGGAGACTTCATGGTGTCCTTGGACATAAAAGATGCTTATCTACATGTCCCGATTTACCCCTCACACCAAGGGTATCTCAGGTTCGTGATACAAGACTGTCATTATCAGTTTCAAACGCTGCCGTTTGGGTTGTCCACGGCCCCTCGGGTCTTTACCAAGGTAATGACCGAAATGATGGTTCTTCTACGAAGAAAAGGCGTATTAATTATCCCTTACTTGGACGATCTCCTGATAAGGGCAAAGTCCAGAGAACAGCTGGAAGTCGGTGTAGCGCTAACACAAGTAGTGCTTCAGCAACACGGGTGGATTCTGAATCTTCCAAAATCTCAATTGACCCCGACAACACATCTGCTGTTCCTGGGCATGATTCTGGACACGGTTCAGAAAAAGGTATTTCTCCCGGAAGAGAAAGCAAGGGAGTTATCCGAACTTGTCAAGAACCTCCTAAAACCAGGAACTGTGTCAGTACATCAATGCACAAGAGTCCTGGGAAAGATGGTGGCTTCGTACGAAGCGATTCCATTTGGCAGATTCCATGCACGAACATTTCAGTGGGATCTGCTGGACAAATGGTCCGGATCGCATCTGCACATGCATCAGCGGATAACACTGTCACCGAGAACAAGGTTGTCTCTCCTGTGGTGGTTGCAGACTGCCCATCTGTTAGTGGGCCGCAGATTCGGCATACAGGACTGGGTCCTGGTGACTACGGATGCCAGCCTACGAAGTTGGGGAGCAGTCACAAAGGGAAGAAACTTCCAGGGCGTGTGGTCAAACCTGGAGACGTCTCTTCACATAAATATACTGGAGCTAAGAGCGATCTACAATGCTCTAAGCCTGGCAAAATCGCTGCTTCAGGGTCAGCCGGTGTTGATCCAGTCCGACAACATCACGGCAGTCACCCACGTAAACCGACAAGGCGGCACGAGAAGCAGGAGTGCAATGGCAGAAGCTGCAAGGATTCTGCGCTGGGCGGAGAATCATGTCGTAGCACTGTCAGCAGTGTTCATCCCGGGAGTGGACAACTGGGAAGCAGATTTCCTCAGCAGACACGACCTTCACCCGGGAGAGTGGGGACTTCATCCAGAAGTTTTCCACATGATTGTGAACCGTTGGGAAAAACCAAAGGTGGACATGATGGCGTCTCGCCTCAACAAAAAATTGGACAGGTATTGCGCCAGGTCAAGAGACCCTCAGGCAATAGCTGTGGACGCTCTGGTAACACCGTGGGTGTACCAGTCAGTGTATGTGTTCCCTCCTCTGCCTCTCATACCAAAGGTACTGAGAATTATACGGAAAAGAGGAGTAAGAACAATACTGGTAGCTCCGGACTGGCCAAGAAGAACTTTGTATCCGGAACTTCAAGAGATGCTCACGGAGGATCCGTGGCCTCTACCTCTAAGAAGGGATCTGCTTCAGCAGGGACCTTGTATGTTCCAAGACTTACCGCGGCTGCGTTTGACGGCATGGCGGTTGAACGCCGGATTCTAAAAGAGAAGGGCATTCCTGAGGAAGTTATTCCTACTTTAATTAAAGCCAGGAAAGAAGTGACCGCACAACATTATCACCGCATTTGGAGAAAATATGTTGCGTGGTGTGAGGCCAAGAAGGCTCCAACGGAAGAATTTCAATTGGGTCGATTCTTACATTTCCTGCAAGCAGGATTGTCTATGGGCCTCAAATTGGGGTCCATTAAAGTTCAAATTTCGGCCTTATCAATTTTCTTCCAGAAGGA
Source organism: Pseudophryne corroboree (assembly GCF_028390025.1). Classification (NCBI taxonomy): domain Eukaryota; kingdom Metazoa; phylum Chordata; class Amphibia; order Anura; family Myobatrachidae; genus Pseudophryne; species Pseudophryne corroboree. Next base: position 84,580,589 of record NC_086445.1, read on the forward strand.
ATTGGCGTCAGTGCCTGAAGTACAAACTTTTGTCAAAGGTGTACTACATATACAACCCCCAATAGTGCCTCCAGTGGCACCGTGGGATTTGAACGTGGTTCTAAATTTTCTCAAATCTCATTGGTTTGAGCCTTTAAAATCGGTAGATTTAAAATACCTTACATGGAAGGTAACCATGCTGTTGGCCCTGGCTTCAGCCAGGAGAGTTTCGGAGTTGGCAGCTTTGTCATACAAAAGCCCATATCTGATATTCCATTCGGACAGGGCAGAATTGAGGACACGTCCTCAATTTCTCCCTAAGGTGGTTTCGGCATTTCACTTGAACCAGCCTATTGTGGTGCCTGCGGCTACTAGCGACTTGGAGGACTCCAAGTTACTGGACGTTGTCAGAGCATTAAAAATATATATTTCAAGGACAGCTGGAGTCAGAAAATCTGACTCGTTGTTTACATTGTATGCACCCAACAAGTTGGGTGCTCCTGCGTCTAAACAGACGATTGCACGTTGGATATGTAGTACAATCCAACTTGCACATTCTGTGGCAGGCCTGCCACAGCCTAAATCTGTAAAGGCCCATTCCACAAGGAAAGTGGGCTCATCCTGGGCGGCTGCCCGAGGAGTCTCGGCATTACAACTTTGCCGAGCAGCTACGTGGTCAGGGGAGAACACGTTTGTAAAATTTTACAAATTTGATACTCTGGCTAAAGAGGACCTGGAGTTCTCTCATTCGGTGCTGCAGAGTCATCCGCACTCTCCCGCCCGTTTGGGAGCTTTGGTATAATCCCCATGGTCCTGACGGAGTCCCAGCATCCACTAGGACGTTAGAGAAAATAAGAATTTACTTACCGATAATTCTATTTCTCATAGTCCGTAGTGGATGCTGGGCGCCCATCCCAAGTGCGGATTGTCTGCAATGCTTGTACATAGTTATTGTTACAAAAATCGGGTTATTACTGTTGTTGTGAGCCATCTGTTCAGAGGCTACTTCGTTTGTGTTATCATACTGTTAACTGGGTTCAGATCACAAGTTGTACGGTGTGATTGGTGTGGCTGGTATGAGTCTTACCCGGGATTCAAGATCCTTCCTTATTGTGTACGCTCGTCCTTGGCACAGTACCTAACTGAGGCTTGGAGGAGGGTCATAGGGGGAGGAGCCAGTACGCACCATGTGACCTAAAAGCTTTTTTAGATGTGCCCTGTCTCCTGCGGAGCCCGCTATCCCCCCATGGTCCTGACGGAGTCCCAGCATCCACTACGGACTATGAGAAATAGAATTATCGGTAAGTAAATTCTTATTTTTTCTTTTTTTGACCTTTTTCATACTTAACGATCCACGCGGACTACGATTGGGAATAGTAACCTGTGCTAAGCGTAGCGAGGCACCTTGCCTGAAGCATGGCGAGTGAAGCGAGCCATGCGAGGGGCCGTGGTGCACTAATCGGGGTTCCCGGTCACTGTACGGAGAAAACGACACCAAAAAAACATTAAAAACTCATGTTGACCTTTTGACCTGTCGCCCTACACCATGTCGACCTAGAGACCCTGTTTACCTAGAGACCCTGCCGACCTAGTTACTGTCGACCAATAGTGGTCGACCTAGTTACTGTCGACCTTGCATACCACACCCACATATAAAATAGTAGTAAGACTACAGTATATATAAAGCCATAAGTATACATAGAGCTATAAGGGGTCATTCCGAGTTGATCGTAGCTGTGCTAAATTTAGCACGACTAGGATCCTAAACTCAGACATGCAGGGGACGCCCAGCACAGGGCTAGTCCGCCCCGCATGTCAGTGCCGCCCCCCCACCGCAGAAGTGCAAGGGCATCGCACAGCGGCAATGCCTTTGCACTTCAAGAGTAGCTCCCGGGCAGCGCAGCTTTAGCGTGCTGGCTGGGAGCTACTCTTCACTCCCTGGCCCGCAGTGGTTGCGTGTGACGTCACGCAGCCGCTGCAGGCCACTCCCCGCACGGTCCGGCCACGCCTGCGTTGGCACCACGGCACCCACGAAACGGCCGTTTTGCCCCCTCCCGCCCATCGAACGCATCTGCCTGTCAATCAGGCAGAGGCGATCATAGTGTAGCGACGTGCGGCCATGCGCCGCGCAGATCTGACCCGATCGATACGCTGCGAAAAACTGCAGCGTGCGATCGGGTCAGAATGACCCCCATAATGCACATATAAGCTCCGATAATAAGAGCTCGGAGACAGGCTGCTGTACACTAGTCTGCATTGCAGTAATAACATTTTACTTGGCATCATTATGCCTGGAATTGTGTGTAAATGTACATGCTGGAATTGTTGTTTTCCTCACAATGACAATATGTTGACAATTTCCAATGTTGCCAAGAAGCTCTCCGGAGAGCTCAGCGTGAGAGCTACGGAGCAGGAATACATCTCCTCGCATAGAAGCGGGGGGCAGAGATTTATTCCAGAAACAAAGCCTCCGCCCCCTTCGCAAAACACAACTCTATAGAGATGTAGGAATAGAGGACATGTTCCAAAACAGAAAGTGCAATGTGCAACTGTCTGAGAATCTGCCCAATTAAAATAGGAAAACAACATTAAAGTTTACATTTGCACCTGGACAAACATTGCGGCGCTGCGGGGGGTGCAAATTAATTTGTTTTTTGCATGCAGGGAAAATACTTCCTTCATTTTCAGGTAGCGCACAAGGAATAGGGGGAGAGATGTACTAAGCAGTGGTAAAACTGGAGAAGTGAGTCAGTGGAGATTTGCCCATGGCAACCAATCAGCTGCTCTGTATACTTTTATAGTATGCAAATTATAAATGTTACGTCAATGCTAATTGGTTGCCATGGGCAACTTCTCCACTGGCTCACTTCTCCACTCTTATCACTGCTTAGAACATGTCCCCCAGGATGCTTTATTTTTAATTGCAATTTAATGCTGAGCTCAGGGGTGTATCTATAATGCGTACAAGGTGTATGCTCAGGGTTGGACTGGCCCACAGGGGTACAGGGGAAACCACCGGTGGGCCCTACGGCCTGGAGGCCCACCTCCTGCTCTAGGGATCAGATTCCAGACTGTGCTGTTACTAATCTAGTATATTATCTTGCATGCACTACAGTATTTACTGTATATATTTATCTAGGGGACCAACGCTTGCAAAATGGTTAGGCAAACCAGTGTGGTGACTGGCCACACCCCCTCTAGAGACTGGCCACACCCCTAAACATGGGCCCCTACCACTGAATTTTCCCGGTGGGCCCTACATGCCCCAGTCCGACACTGTGTGGGCTGTACATGGGCCTCATGGGCCCCCAGACTGCTCCTCCTGCACCAATATACTATGCTTGTCTCACCACTAATGCTGCAGATGGAGCTGGTGACATTTTACTGGAGCTATACACATGAGCAGACGAGAGAGGGGGTTCACAGACACAGGAATTTTACCCCTGTGTTTATTATACAGAACGCATTTATGGCTGTCTTTGTTACGTCCCAACGTCTTGTAGGGCCTAATCAGATCTGCTGCGCACACCTGGAAAGGGGGCATGGCCTCGACAAAGACCCATGGCTTCATGAGAATCCAGCGATTGCGAGCCACGCCTCTTGTTGTCGTCACTGTGGGGGCATGCCGAGCGCTCTGTGAGCAGCTGGCCATGTCGCCAGCCCCTCTCTTCCAGTGAAGTGACATGCCCCCCCCGCGCATGATATTGCGGCCCGTGGGTGGTACAGTGGGAAGTTCCAGAAAAAAATGCAGGCGTGCCCAGGCGTTTTTGGCGAGGGTCTCTGTCGTCAGCGCAGACCACTTCCTGGCCATCTCAGTCACAGATTACTGCCAGCCTCAAGCCTACTTACATTTGCTCAGATGATAAAAAATCTTCGATGATCCGGAAATTGCGTATGCATCTGCGAATGGATTGCAATCTCGATACATTCGCAAGTTTAAAGGGGGCGTTTTTTCCTTCTGTCGGGGCGGCGTCATTCTACTCGCAGACAACTGCAATTTCTCACAATAGCGATCCATTATGAATTAGGCCCATAGTCCAGTGTCTGGAACCAGTGCCATTTAGTCTGCCAACATTATATCCAGTGGAATCAGGATTCAATACTTATTATTATTATTATTATTATTATTATTATTATCATTAACATTTACTTATATAGCACCAACATATCCCGCTGCACTATAATACCAGTTTGTTGGCAATATTAGATGCAGGGATCTAGTGTAGTCAGGACCATTGGTATGGTGGTGATATTACATCCTTACCTGTCTATACGTGCCACGTTAACGCAATTCAGCGTGATGTGCGTCAACATGGCCCATCCGCTGCTTTACCAGGGGGGCAGGCTGAGAAGTCGGCAAGTTTGATTATATTCAGTACATTGAGGATGGAATAGCATATTGTGGGCATGATTCAGTGTTGCACACAGCAGCGTCTGTTGGCGGTCTTCCGACTGCGAGTTTATGTAAATGCTGCTACAAGCTCCTCCCCTTGTGTACATCCGTACGCCCGAATGTGCAAGGTCTGAGACTCACACTTTAATACCTGTGCGCGCTGTAATACCGATTGGTGCAGCCTTATAAACCACCATTGGTCGCACCATATAAAATTCCTCCAATCCAATGCCGGATGCGATTTCCCTGTCAGACACCGGCCTCCTATGCCTGCGGCTATGCGTCTGTGAACACAGCATGTCAGGGTACTGCTCAGGAGTAACCATTAGATATGATAATTCCCCAAACTTTATAATAACTGTTTTCTGTGGACCTATGTGTGACCTAGTATGTGTTTGTACAGATGTCCCGTTCGTTGTTTGTCAAGCTATGGGCAGCCAGCATGTCTCCAAGAACCAGCTCACCATTTATGACCTGTTGGAGGGATTCTGTATGAAGTCACTACTGCCATGTTACATAGATCAAACAATGGCCCTCATTCCGAGTTGATCGGTCGCAAAGCGAATTTAGCAGAGTTACACACGCTAAGCCGCCGCCTACTGGGAGTGAATCTTAGCTTCTTAAAATTGCGACCGATGTATTCGCAATATTGCGATTACTAACTACTTAGCAGTTTCAGAGTAGCTTCAGACTTACTCTGCCTGTGCGATCAGTTCAGTGCTTGTCGTTCCTGGTTGACGTCACAAACACACCCAGCGTTCGCCCAGGCACTCCCACCGTTTCTCCGGCCACTCCTGCGTTTTTTCCGGAAACGGTAGCGTTTTCAGCCACACGCCCCTGAAACGCTGTGTTTCCGCCCAGTAACACCCATTTCCTGTCAATCACATTACGATCGCCGGAGCGATGAAAAAGCCGTGAGTAAAATTACTTTCTACATAGCAAAGTTACTTGGCGCAGTCGCAGTGCGAACATTGCGCATGCGTACTAAGCGGATTTTCATTGCGATGCGATGAAAAATACCGAGCGAACAACTCGGAATGAGGGCCAATATCCTTTTCTAGATATCAGGATCCTCAGATCCCCAAAATTGTGTATTGGAAGCATCTGTAAAGAAACTCCCAGAAACCGCGACCATTTATGAGCCATTCCCTGGTCTGGCCAATACTTCAAAACCCCAGATAGAGATTAAGGGGTCTATTTACTAAGCTTTGGATGGAGATGAAGTGTATGGAGATAAAGTACCAGCCGATCATCTCCTAACTGTCATGTGACAAACTGGGTTTGAAAAATGACAGTTGGGAGCTGATTGTCTGGAGCACCATTTATCATACTCAACAAGTTTTAAATAGCTAAAACTCATTGATAAATCGGCCCCATAGTTTTTATTTACATAAGAATAACTGTTTTTATTTATATATATATATATATATATATATATATATATATATTTTTTTTTTTCCATGTGAGTCCTTTTTAAAAACAAAACAAAAACATATAAAGTTTATTGTGAAAAAGTGTACATATACATCAACAAAGAACAGCACAAAAATTACATGTACCAGATCAATACAAATAGGTGTCCTTTTTTTTTTAAAAAGCTTTTTTTTTTAACTTGTTTAAAGATTGGATGTACTCAGATTAAAAAAAATCATTAACCTTAGGGTGATTTCTGAAGTTCCTTCCATGAACCTATAAGGCTGTACCAGTGTCGGACTGGGACATGAAGGGCCCACCGGGGGAATGCAGTTATAGGGGCCCATACTTAGGGGTGTGGACAGCCTACAAAGGGGGTATGTCCAGCTTCCACAGAGGCTTGAAATACATAATAGTTTAGTGCAGTGTAATGCAACATATCTACCATGTATAATACAAGTGCATAGTCTGGAACCTGATCCCCAGAGGAAGGAGTGCGCCCTCAGGCAGTGGGGCCCACTGGTGGTTTCCCTGTGGGCCAGTCCGACCCTGGGCTGTACGTACTGTTAAAGTCTGTGCTACATAGGTGTAACCTTATTGTTTGAATAATCATAATTGTGGTATAGTAATCATCCGGAGAACGTAAGGCTCCTGTTCCCCGTCATGGTGTCAGAGGAGCTGTGTATTTACCGTGAGTGCTGACGTAACCATAAGCACGACCAGCGGTTTCAGAGTGACATATTTGGGGACTGGCTGGATTTGTGACATAGACGCTTACATTGGCACGCCTCAGGCACTCCCATTATACGCCCACTGAACGGACCATTTTTGCGTATGCTTTTTATCACCTTCCAGTCACTGCCCAGCAATGCACATAACGTTTCTACCAAATTTGTGATACCATCTGACCCGATCACAACAGTGCCTTTGTACATACACTCTGTATAACGCATGCACCGTAGGGATCTTCAGATCTCTCTCCATTTGCGTTTCTATAATGGGTGCAGTGTGTGCGGTGCACACGGGCCCCTGAGTCCCAGGGAGGTCCACACTGCACACATTTCTCCTATAGTTACCTTTCCGGAGTCCATTGCTGACCGTGTGTGGGCCCACTCCTCTCCGGTAGCCATCACGCCGCTGCTAGCGCACTGACCACTAGAGACTCTGGGGTATCCGGACTCCAGGTCGACAGCACAAAGGTCGACACACTTTAGGTCGACGCCAATTGGTCGACACACATTAGGTCGACAGGGTCAAAAGGTCGACATGGTCAAAAGGTCGACAGGAACAAGGTCGACATGGAAAAAGGTCGACATGAGTTTTTCACGATTTTTTTCTTTTTTTTTAACCTTTTCATACTTAACGATCCACGTGGACTACGATTGGAACGGTAAAGTGTGCCGAGCGAAGCGGTAGCGGAGCGAAGGCACCATGCCCGAAGCATGGCGAGCGAAGCGAGCCATGCGAGGGGACGCGGTGCACTAATTCGGGTTCCCGGTCACTCTACGAAGAAAACGACACCAAAAAAACATAAAAAACTCATGTCGACCTTTTTCCATGTCGACCTTGTTCTTGTCGACCTTTTGACCCTGTCGACCTTTTGACCATGTCGACCTAATGTGTGTCGACCAATTGGCGTCGACCTAAAGTGTGTCGTCCTTTGTGCTGTCGACCCTGAGTCCCAGACCCAGACTCTGGCACAGTGCCAGAGTCTACAGTGCATGCGCAGGACTCTGAAAAAATGGCGCGGCAGGCATTTTTTGGAGTCCTGCGCATGCGCTGTAGACTTTGGTGCTATACCAGAGTCTACAGCGCTCAGAGCGCTAGCAGCAGCGTGATGGCTACAGGAGAGGAGGTGCCCACACACGGAGTCTGCACACAGAGATGCCCCTGGCCCTCTGTTATACTCAGAGCCGGATTAAGGGGGGGGGGAGTCCTGGGGGTATGTACTCCGGGCCCCCTTTTTTAAAAGGGGGGTCCCCTGTGGCCCCGTCACCTTCCACAGTTCGGATCTCTGATCCGATCTGCGGTGCTGTGCTCCTGACAGCGGCTCCCCACTGCACTGCCAGACGGTTGTGCGGCCACACCACAAGCAGGGCAGGCAGCTGAGCGATGGCTGTCCTGGCTCCCGGCTCCCATTTGCAATAACAAAACACCAGCGCGGCGCCACATGCTGCGTGGCGTCAGAAGGCGGGTGCGGGAAGTGCGGCCCGCACCCAGGTGTCCCCCTCGGAAGGGGTGACACCAAAGTGCCAGCTCTTCTGTAGTGATAGGAGCCGAGTGCTGCTTTGAGATAAACTCCTGCAGCACTCGGCTCCTTTCACAGAGAAGAGCCGGCACTGCACGCTGAGCAGTCTCCGGGGGCAGCCAGCATCTTCGGGGAAGCTGGACATGCCCCTGAAGCGAAGGGAAAAAAGACCCGCGAGGCCACGTACCGTTTGATTAGGCCACGCCCCCTTTACGGGCTTCACGGGGTGTGTGTGTGTGATAATACAGAGTGCGCTCCGGGTGTCACCACACCTGGTGACGCCTCTGACGTCACGTAACTGAGCTACAGGGGATACAGGCAGGGCAGCTGAGCGCCGCCCTCTGGGAGTGTATCTTATCTTAGCAGAAGTGCGAACGAAAGGATCGCAGCTCTGCTACAAAAAAAGATTGTGCAGTTCTGAGTAGCTCGAGACTTACTCCTAGCTAGCGATCACTTCAAACTGTTTAGTTCCTGTTTTGACGTCAAGAACACGCCCTGCGTTCGGCCAGCCACGCCTGCATTTTTCCAGGCATGCCCGCGTTTGTATCTGACACGCCTGCGTTTTTACACACACCCCCCGAAAACGGTCTGTTACCTCCCAGAAACACCCACTTCTTGTCAATCACTCTGCGGCCAGCAGTGCGACTGAAAAGCGTTGCTAGACCTTGTGTGAAATTGCAATGGCTTTTGTGAAAGGACGTCGCGCGTGCGCATTGCACCCCATACGCATGCGCAGAAGTGACGATTTTTTGCCTGATCGCTGCGCTGCGAACGAAAGCAGCTAGCGATCAACTCGGAATGACCACCAAAGAGAGAGGAACTCTCGCTCTCCTGTGTGTGACAGCAGCCTGCCAGCAAGTAAAAACAAGGTAAGGCTGGCTGTACTTAAAGTTTAGGTTCTGGGTTATTTGTATAGCGCACACATATTCCGCAGCGCTTTACATATACTGTGTGTGTGTATATATATATATATATATATATATATATTTCTCTAACGTCCTAAGTGGATGCTGGGGACTCCGTAAGGACCATGGGGAATAGCGGCTCCGCAGGAGACTGGGCACATCTAAAGAAAGCTTTAGGACTAACTGGTGTGCACTGGCTCCTCCCCCTATGACCCTCCTCCAAGCCTCAGTTAGATTTCTGTGCCCGACGAGAAGGGTGCACACTAGGGGCTCTCCTGAGCTTCTTAGTGAAAGTTTTAGTTTAGGTTTGTTATTTTCAGTGAGACCTGCTGGCAACAGGCTCACTGCATCGAGGGACTAAGGGTAAAGAAGCGAACTCACCTGCGTGCAGAGTGGATTGGGCTTCTTGGCTACTGGACATTAGCTCCAGAGGGACGATCACAGGTCCAGCCTGGATGGGTCCCGGAGCCGCGCCGCCGGCCCCCTTACAGAGCCAGAAGAGCGAAGAGGTCCGGAAAAATCGGCGGCAGAAGACGTTCCTGTCTTCAATAAGGTAGCGCACAGTACTGCAGCTGTGCGCCATTGCTCTCAGCACACTTCATACTCCGGTCACTGAGGGTGCAGGGCGCTGGGGGGGGGCGCCCTGAGACGCAATAAAACATTACAGAAATACCTTACAATGCAAAAAATGCATCACATATAGCTCCTGGGCTATATGGATGCATTTAACCCCTGCCAGAATATACAAAAAACCGGGAGATAAGGCCGCCGAAAAGGGGGCGGAGCCTATCTCCTCAGCACACTGGCGCCATTTTCCCTCACAGCTCAGTTGGAGGGAAGCTCCCTGGCTCTTCCCTGCAGACAGAAAGGGTTAAAAAAAAAAAGAGAGGGGGGCACTAATTAGGCGCAGTATTAAAACATACAGCAGCTATAAGGGGAAAAACACTTATATAAGGTTATCCCTGTATATATATAGCGCTCTGGTGTGTGCTGGCATACTCTCCCTCTGTCTCCCCAAAGGGCTAGTGGGGTCTTGTCCTCTATCAGAGCATTCCCTGTGTGTGTGCTGTGTGTCGGTACGTTTGTGTCGACATGTATGAGGAGAAAAATGATGTGGAGACGGAGCAGAGTGTCTGTAACAGTGATGTCACCCCCTAGGGGGTCGACACCTGAGTGGATGTACTGTTGAAAATTACGTGACAGTGTCAGCTCTATATAAAAAAACAGTGGTTGACATGAGACAGCCGGCTACTCAGCTTGTGCCTGTCCAGACGTCTCATAGGCCGTCAGGGGCTCTAAAGCGGCCGTTACCTCAGATGGCAGATACAGACGCCGACACGGATACTGACTCCTGTGTCGACGGTGAAGAGACAACCGTGATTTCCAGTAGGGCCACACGTTACATGATTGAGACAATGGAAAATGTTTTTATACATTTCTGATAATACGAGTACCACCAAAAAAGGGGTATTATGTTCGGTGAGGGAAAAACTACCTGTAGTTTTCCTGAATCTGAGAAATAAAATGAGGTGTGTGATGATGCGTGGGTTTCCCCCCGATAACAATTAATAATTTCTTAAAAAGTATTGGCTGCATACCCTTTCCCGCCAGAGGTTAGGATGCATTGGGAAACACCCCCTAGGGGGGATAAGGCGCTCACACGCTTGTAAGAACAAGGGCTCTACCCTCTCATGAGATGGCCGCCCTTAAGGATCCTGCTGATAGAAAGCAGGAGGGTATCCAAAAAAGGTATTTACACACATACTGGTGTTATACTGCGACCAGCTATCGCCTCAGCCTGGAGGTGCAGTGCTGGGTTGGCATGGTCGGATTCCCTGACTGGAAATATTGATATCCTAGATAAGGATAGTATATTATTGCCTATAGAGCATTTAAAAGATGCATTTCTATATATGCATGATGCACAGCGGAATAATTGCCGACTGGCATCAAGTATAAGTGCGTTGTCCAATTCTACCAGTAAAATGGTCAGGTGATGCGGATTCCAAACGGCATTTGGAAGTATTGCCTTTGAAAGGGGACATTTGGGGTCGGTCTTTTAGACCAGGTGGCCACGGCAACAGCTGGGAAATCCACGTTTGTACCCCAGGTCGCCTCTCAAAATAAGACGCCGTATTATCAGGCGCAGTCCTTTGTTGGCAAGCGGACAAAAGGTTCCTCTTTTCTGCTCGTGACAGAGGGAGAGGAAAAAGGCTGCAGAGATCAGCCAGTTCCCAGGAACAGAAACCCTTTCCCGCCTCTGCCAAGCCCTCAGTATGACGCTAGGGCTTTACAAGCTCAGGCACGGTGGGGGCCCGTTCTCAATGAATTTCAGTGCGCAGTGGGCTCACTCGCAAGTAGACCCCTGGATCCTTCAGGTAATATCTCAGGGGTACATATTGGAATTCGAGACGTCTCCCCCTCGCCGTTTCCAAAAGTCGACTTTACCGACGTCTCCCTCTGACAGGGAGGCAGTTTTGGAAGCCATTCACAAGCTGTATTCCCAGCAGGTGATAATCAAGGTACCCCTCCTGCAACAGGGAACGGGGTATTATTCCACACTATTGTGGTACCGAAGCCAGACGGCTCGGTGAGACCGATTCTAAAATCTAAAAGCTTTGAACACTTACATACAGAGGTTCAAATTCAAGATTGAGTCACTCAGAGCAGTGATTGCGAACCTGGAAGAAGGGGACTACATGATGTCTCGGGACATCAAGGATGCTTACCTTCATGTCAAAAATTACCCTTCTCACCAAGGGTACCTCAGGTTATGGTACAGAACTGTCACTATCAGTTCAGACGCTGCCGTAGGGATGGTCCACGGCACCCCGGGTCTTTACCAAGGTAATGGACGAAATGATATCCCTTCGAAGGAAGGAAATTTTAGTTATCCCTTACTTGGACAATTCCCTGATAAGGGTAAGATCCAGGGAACAGTTGGAGGTCGGTGTAGCACTATCTCAGGTAGTGTTGCGGCAGCACGATTGGGTTCTCAATATTCCAAAATCGCAGCTGGTTCCGACGACTTGTCTTCTGTTTCCTAGGGATGATCCTGGACACAGTCCAGAAAAAAGGTGTTTCTCCCGGAAGAGAAAGCCAGGGAGTTATCCGAGCTAATCAGGAACCTCCTAAAACCGAACCAAGTCTCAGTGCATCAATGCACAAGGGTTCTGGGAAAAAATGGTGGCTTCCTACGAAGCAATCCCATTCGTTAGATTCCACGCAAGAACTTTCCAGTGGAACCTACTGGACAAATGGTCCGGGTCGCATTTTCAGATGCATCAGCGGATAACCCTGTCACCAAGGACAAGGGTATCCATCCTGTGGTGGTTGCAGAGTGCTCATCTTCTAGAGGGCCGCAGATTCGGCATTCAGGACTGGGTCCTGGTGACCACGGATGCCAGCCTGCGAGGCTGGGGAGCAGTCACACAGGGAAGGAATATCCAGGGCTTAGGGTCAAGCCTGGATACATCACTTCACATAAATATCCTGAAGCTAAGGGCCATTTACAATGCTCTAAGCTTAGCGAGACCTCTGCTTCAAGGTCAGCCGGTGTTGATCCAGTCGGACAACATCATGGCAGTCACCCACGTAAACAGACAGGGTGGCACAAGAAGCAGGAGGGCAATGGCAGAAGCTGCAAGGATTCTCCGCTGGGCGGAAAATCATGTAATAGCACTGTCAACAGTATTCATTCCGGGAGTGGACAACTGGGAAGCAGACTTCCTCAGCACGACCTCCACCTGGGAGAGTGGGGACTTCACCCAGAAGTCGTCCACATGATTAAAAAACTCGACAGGTCAAGAGACCCTCAGGCAATAGTTGTAGATGCTCTGGTAACACCGTGGGTGTACCAGTCAGTGTATGTGTTCCCTCATCTGCCTCTCATACCCAAGGTACTGAGATTGATAAGATGGAGAGGAGTAAGCACTATATTCGTGGCTCCGGATGGGCCAAAAAGGACTTGGTAACCGGAACTTCAAGAGAGGCTCACGGAGGATCCGTGGCCTCTACCTCTAAGAAGGGACCTGCTCCAGCAAGGACCCTGTCTGTTCCAAGACTTACCGCGGCTGCGTTTGACGGCATGGCGGTTGAACACCGGATCCTGAAGGAAAAAAGGCATTCCGGATGAAGTCATCCCTATCCTGATCAAAAGCCAGGAAGGATGTAACCGCAAAAAACATTATCACCGCAATTGGCGAAAATATGTTGCGTAGTGCGAGGCCAGTAAGGCCCGACGGAGGAAATTCAACTGGGTCGATTCCTACATTTCCTGCAAACAGGAGTGTCTATGGGCCTGAAATTGGGGTCCATTAAGGTTCAGATTTCGGCTCTGTCAATTTTCTTCCAAAAAAGAACTAGCTTCAGTCCCTGAAGTTTAGACGTTTGTAAAAGGGGTACTGCATATACAGCCTCCTTTTGTGCCTCCAGTGGCAATTTGGGATCTCAATGTAGTTTGGGTTCCAAAAGTCACATTGGTTTGAACCACTTAAATCTGTGGAGTTAAAATATCTCACATGGAAAGTGGTCATGCTGTTGGCCCTGGCCTAGGCCAGGCGCGTGTCAGGATTGGCGGCTTTATCCTGTAAAAGCCCTTATCTGATTTTCCATTCGGACAGGGCGGAATTGAGGACTCGTCCTCAGTTTCTCCCTAAGGTGGTTCCAGCGTTTTCACCTGAACCAACCTATTGTGGTGCCTGCGGCTACTAGGGACTTGGAGGAATCCAAGTTGCTGGATGTTGTCAGGGCCCTGAAAATATGTTCCAGGACGGCTGGAGTCAGGAAATCTGACTCGCTGTTTATCCTGTATGCACCCAACATGCTGGGTGCTCCTGCTTCTAAGCAGACTATTGCTCGTTGGATTTGTAGTACAATTCAGCTTGCACATTCTGTGGCAGGCCTGCCACAGCTAAAATCTGTAAAAGCCCGTTCCACAAGGAAAGTGGGCTCATCTTGGGCGGCTGCCCGAGGGGTCTCGGCTTTACAACTTTGCCGAGCAGCTACTTGGTCAGGGGCAAACACGTTTGCTAAATTCTACAAATTTGATACCCTGGCTGAGGAGGACCTGGAGTTCTCTCATTCGGTGCTGCAGAGTCATCCGCACTCTCCCGCCCGTTTGGGAGCTTTGGTATAATCCCCATGGTCCTTACGGAGTCCCCAGCATCCACTTAGGACGTTAGAGAAAATAAGAATTTACTTACCGATAATTCTATTTCTCGTAGTCCGTAGTGGATGCTGGGCGCCCATCCCAAGTGCGGATTGTCTGCAATACTTGTACATAGTTATTGTTACAAAAATCGGGTTATTATTGTTGGGAGCCATCTTTTCAGAGGCTCCTCTGTTATCATACTGTTAACTGGGTTCAGATCACAAGTTATACGGTGTGATTGGTGTGGCTGGTATGAGTCTTACCCGGGATTCAAAATCCTTCCTTATTGTGTACGCTCGTCCGGGCACAGTTTCCTAACTGAGGCTTGGAGGAGGGTCATAGGGGGAGGAGCCAGTGCACACCAGTTAGTCCTAAAGCTTTCTTTAGATGTGCCCAGTCTCCTGCGGAGCTGCTATTCCCCATGGTCCTTACGGAGTCCCCAGCATCCACTACGGACTACGAGAAATAGAATTATCGGTAAGTAAATTCTTATTATATACACTATGCAATTTACCCGGCACTCCACCTAGTATACTACTGGTTCTGGTGCCCTCATGGAAGAAACATGTACAATCAAGGATGCGGCACTCACGAACACTTTGTAAAGAATCACAGACACCAGCTGAGGTATAGTCAACGTTTCAATCCTTTACGGATTTTCGTCAGGAACAAACATTTGTTTGTTCCTGACGAAAATCCGTAAAGGATTGAAACGTTGACTATACCTCAGCTGGTGTCTGTGATTCTTTATAAAGTGTTCGTGAGTGCCGCATCCTTGATTGTACATATATATATATATATATATATATACACACCAGGTATGCGAGATCAAGAAATCCCAGCAGGGGGCGCTCACCAGTCCAATATAAATGTAAAAGACTTTTATTGGTGCATCACAATCTTTGGTAAATAGTCGACGTTTCGACCCATAGGGCCTTTCTCAAGACAAACAAAAGAAGACCCTGGTTGCTATAAATGCAAGGGATGCACCACATGCAACTCGATGATCAGTGGTAAAGAATTTCGCCATCCACATAATGGCACGAGGATACCCATTAGGTATAACCTGACATGCACTAGTGTCTATGTGATCTGTATAATTATCTGCCCTTGTGGTCTTTACTATATTGGGATGACCAAAAGACCATTTAGGGACAGAATGGCCAACCACAGATATTCCATTCGACAAGCAATTGAAGTTGATGATACTGATAAACCGGTCGCTGAACACTTTCTCCAGGCTAATCACCAGGTGGCTTCATTACGTTGTATGGTCATTGATCATGTTCCGGAACCTCTGAGAGGTGGTGATCGAGTGCTTACTCTAAAAAAATGTGAAGCTCGATGGATTCATAGACTTGATACTATCACCCCACATGGTCTGAATGAACATAATCCTCTGAATATTTTCATCCAATGAGCGTCAATAATGGGAATCACATGTTGATTTCCGCCATTGGGAGGTACAGTGCTAGTGTTATTGTTTGTATATTGAGTTTTTATGTGTTTTTGTTTATTTGATGTATGTATTTGTTGGTGGTCTATTTCTGCCGGGTCCTCTTCTATAGCAATTAGATATTGTGTTATATTATGGTCTAGTTTGAAGGAACTTGTTATAGATCTTTGATACCCCTAATGAGATGTTTACAAGAGAGAGGGTTTACACTAGAGCGCATTAGATGATTTGTGTATCACATGACGTCGGGGGTATTATGTCCCTATTGATTGATATATATCCATGTTATCAGTACTAATTATGATTATTCTAAAATTCTAGAAGTGCACAATGTGATATATTGATGTACCGATTTTCTATCTTATAGAGCGTGGCCCTGAGCACTGGGGTCTCGCATATGATGCGCTTCCGATGAGGTCTGGCCTTGTGCTCGATAGACCCAATGTAAGGTTACTATGGCGACTGGTGGAACACGAATGGCACACATCCATGATTCCCGGGTGTGCGGTCCGCGTCCACAGTCGGCATTAATCGCTAATAAGTACTGATTACCCCCCCTTCGTGATTGATAACGTGGCGTGTGGTTGTCTATCATAAGCATATATGTCATATTTGTAATCTCATTACCAAGTTGTTCTTATAAGTCTATAATGAACTCATGTCAGTGATTGTACTGATTAACATTCTAAACTCTTAAAGTATACTATGTAATGGTTAGATTCTTTGCTGATCCTGGTATTGTGGAGAGCAGCCCGGAGCGCTGGTGGAACGCATCGTGTGCGCTTCCGGCACTTCCGGGTTTGCGTTCCACACACAGAGTTGAGGGTTTCTATGGTGACTGATGAGACGTGAATGAAGCACTTCCGGTAGCTCCGGGTGCGCGGCCCGCGTCTACAGCTGCTGGGTATCGGTAATGAGTGCTTGTTAGCCTATCCCTGTAACATGGAATGTGGCGCTTGTTTGATTATGTGAATCCTGAAGTTTTATTATATGCAGATTCTGGTAACAAAGCTGTAGCATGTCTGATCCATTTGGGGTGATTGTATTATTGATTGTGATGTGATATGCTATATAAGGGGACCCGGTAGGCAGTGTCATTAAGCTTGTAGCTGGCATGCTGACTGGATGTCTTCTTTTGTTTGTCTTGAGAAAGGCCCTATGGGTCGAAACGTCGACTATTTACCAAAGATTGTGATGCACCAATAAAAGTCTTTTACATTTTTCTTGGACTGGTGAGTGCCCTCTGCTGGGATTTCTTGATCTCGCATACCTGGTATAGCTGAAGCCTTTTTGGGTTTTCTTGAGGAGCACCCCTCAAATATGGATTCATAGATGTGAGTGCGGACATTCCTTGGGACTATATATATATATATATATATATATATATAATATACTGTACATATATACAGTGGCGGAAATAGCGAGCGGTGGGCCCAGGTGCGACAAAAAAATGCTTTGCCCCCCCCCCATCCCATCCAATCCACCAACTCACCCCTGGAGAGGATCTGGTGAGGGGGACCTGCTCAGGGCCAGAGTAATGGATGCCTAGCAACAGTGCCGTAACTAGACATTTTAGCACTGTGTGCAAGAAACGGCATCGGAGCCCCACCCCTACATGGAAAACAGGGGCAGTGCGCGCCGTAGGCACGCACAAACTATATAGGGGCGTGGCTTCATAAAGAAGGGGTGTGGCCACAAAATAATACCAATTCATATAACGGTGCACAGTAGTCTCCACAGCGTCCCCTTTTTTACACATTACGGCAGATAGCGTCCCCTTTTTTACACATTAAGGCAGACAGCGTCCCCCTTTTTACACATTACGGCAGACAGCGTCCCCTTTTTTACACATTAAGGCAGACAGCATGCCCTTTTTACACATTACGGCAGACAGCGTCCCCCTTTTTACACATTACGGCAGACAGCGTGCCCTTTTTACACGTTACGGCAGACAGCGTCCCCCTTTTTACACATTATGGCAGACAGCGCCCACCTTTTTACACATTACGGCAGACATCATCCCCCTTTTTAAACATTAAGACAGATAGAAAAGAAAGAAAGAAAGAAAGAAAGAAAGAAAGAATTAGACTTACTCTCTCTGCTGGCTCAGGCTCCTCGGTGCAGCTTCTGCAGAGATCCCGGGCAGGGGAGAAGGGAGCTGCAGCAGCGCTGTGTAATTGGTGCAGGCGCTGCAGCTGCTGTCCCTCTGCTTCACCATAGGCTGTTCTCCGCCGCTGTGAATGCTGGGATGCGCTTCCCAGCATTCACAGCGGCGGAGGGCAGCCTATGGTGAAGCAGAGGGACAGCAGCAGCAGCGCCTCTACCAATTACACAGCGCTGCTGCGGCTCCCTCCTCCACCTTCCTCCTCTTTCTTCTCCCCCGTGCTGCTGCGCTCTTCTCCTCTCCTCGGCGGGTGGCTGTGTGCAGCACACAGCGGCATGTAATGAATCAGTTTGACTCATTACATGCTTTGGGCCCCTGGACAGTGGCGGGCCCTAGTGCAAGGCACTGCCTGCACTGGCGGTAGTTCCGCCCCAGCATACATAGATTGCAATGGCGGTGGCACTCATGGATATGAAAGAAACGTAATGTTAAATGCTTCTAATTTTCGTTTATTAAAAAAATGTAGCATTTAGCATTACATTTCTTGCATAACCATGAGTGCCCGCCACCATGTAATGTAACCCTAAGTTTCATGGTATTGCATTGCGGGTCACCCCTGTCCGTAGTCTGTGTACATGCGGCACCAGACATAGATACATGGCGGGTGAGCTGTCTGGGAGAAAGATATTTTCCCTGCAGGACCTCACACAGTCTATTACTCTCAATAATGCTGGCAATCACCAAGCTGCCAGTGGAATTCATATAGTAGTTCCCTTCATTGCAGTACAACATTGTAAATGGTACATTACATTTAACAAGCTAACATTGCAAAACAGAAGCTAGTATCACATTTTCTCTATTTAACGTTTTTTCAGCTATGACAATTTCAGGTCGGTAGAATTTCATGTTCCAACACCAAATAAAGGGGGTTATTCAGAGTTGATCGCAGCAGCAAATTTGTTAGCAGTTGGGCAAAACCATGTGCACTGCAGGGGTGGGGTGGGGGGGGTGGGGGAGGGTCAGATATAACATGTGCAGAGAGAGTTAGATTTGGGTGGGTTATTTTGTTTCTGTGCAGTGTAAATACTGGCTGATTTATATTTACACTGCAATTTAGATTTCAGTTTGAACACACCCCACCCAAATCTAACTCTCTCTCTGCACATGTTATATCTGCCTCCCCTGCAGTGCACATGGTTTTGCCCAACTGCTAACAAATTTGCTGCTGCGATCAACTCTGAATTAGGCTCAAAGGGGGTCATTCCGAGTTGATCGCTAGCTGAAAATGTTCGCTGCGCAGCGATGAAGCAAAAAAACCCAAAAAAAACGGCACTTCTGCTGTGCATGCGTATGCGACGTACTTTCACAACGGCCGATGCAGTTTCACACAAGGTCTAGCGAAGCTTTTCAGTCGCATTGCTGGCCGCAGAGTGATTGACAGGAAAGGGGCATTTCTGGGTGTCAACTGACCGTTTTCAGGGAGTATTCGAAAAAACGCAGGCGTGCCAGGAAAAACGCAGGCGTGGCTGGGTGAACACAGGGCGTGTTTGTGACGTCAAATCCGGAACTGAACAGTCCGAAGTGTTTACAAGCTAGGAGTAGGTCTGGAGCTACTCTAAACCTGCACATTTTTGTTTTGTAGTCGCTCTGCGATCCTTTCGTTCACACTTCTGCTAAGCTAAAATACACTCCCAGAGGGCGGCAGTTTAGCGTTTGCACAACTGCTAAAAACTGCTAGCGAGCGATCAACTCGGAATGACCCCCAAAGTGAGCAATACAAACGTTCCAGCTGCTGTGATAGTGCTGCAACATGCGCATACAACGCAACAACGCAAATGGCGCATGCAGTATCAGGAAAATACAAGCGGAAACAGATGATGCAGACTCCAGTCAGATTCAGGTACATGCCGTATTATCCGAATTATCAGTATTATTATAATCTTGATGAAAAGCATAAATTTTTGGTATTGTATCCCTATCATTTATATACCACACACATATTGTGCTGTGCTTTTACTCATTCACATCTGTACCTATTCCCTGGTTCAACCCATGCAACCATGGAGAGGACATACAAACTCCACACAATAAGAGTCTTGATGAGTAATGCAGAGTTGCCTGCTTCTTGTGGTTCACCTGCCCTCTTTGTGTGCACTGGATTTGCTTCTAGTCAGCACAATCACTGCACATTTACACGGGTATGGTATGGAAGGTCAACAGTATCTAGGTCGACCACTATTGGTCTACAGTAGCTAAGTCGACAGGGTCTCTAGGTCGACATGGTTTAGGTTGATAGGTCAAAAGGTCGACATAAGTTTTTTGGGTGTCGTTTTCTCTGTACAGTGACCGGGAACCCAATTAGTGCACCGTGTCCCCTCACATGGCTCGCTTCACTCGCCATGCTTCGGGCAGGTTACTATTCCCAATCGTAGTGTACGTGGATCGTTAAGTATAAAAAGTAAAAAGAAAAAGAAAAAATTGTAAAAACCTCATGTCGACCTTTTGACCTGTCGACCTAGAACATGTCGACCTAGAGACCCTGTCGACCTAGTGTCCCTGTCGACCTAGTTACTGTCAACTTAGAGACCGGATCCCATTTACACCTACTCTATACTTCTGTAGGTGCAAATTATATGCCTAGAAATAGGCGTATCTACAGCTAAACCCATCAAGCTGAATAGGTACTTTATATATAGTAGTTACTGCATATTATTTTCTAGTAATGCACCCATTTAGCAATGCAGACTCCATATTGTTCCTCCATGGAGTATTCATTCTCTGTACCAAGATGGCCACCAACCTAAGTACTGCATATGCGCAGGAACCATCTTGTCACTGTTATAGAGTGCCACAGTGATAGACAGTAGACTTCCACTTAGCTCTGGTGAATCCTGCTATATACTGAGGCTGCAATGCTTTAGAATGATCCTGCAGCACTACCCTCTACCTGCATTCACTCACCAACTGGTGAGCTGTATGACACCCCTTCTTCCCTCATGCCCCGCTCCATTACCAGAGTGTGTATATCAGTCAGTATGGCTGTACACTATATACCATCTATAAACCGCTCCACTGGTAAAGTATCTGGGCTGTTTGTTGTATTAAGGCATCTGCTGGTGTGTACAGAAAGTCGGCTACATTCTCAATCCTGTACACACAAGTTTTCAACAGTTTGGTATCTTTCCACCGCAACTCGTGGCAACTCTGATTAACGGGCTAATCGGTGCACAATTATGAATATACCAATTGGAGTTTTAATAGTGAGAGACAGAGGGTGACAGCAGGGAACAGATGGTGACACTGGGAGGCAGAGGGTGACAGCGGGTGGTAGGGAGAGGAAGAGTTGGCAGGGAGAGGCAGAGGGTGACAGGTATAGGTAGAGGGTGACAGGGGGAAGTAGAAGGCGACAGGGAGAAGCAGTGGATGACAGCGGGAGGCTGAGAGTGACAGCAAGCAGCCTGGTTCAGACTAGGAAAGGAAAGGGAACTCAGGGCTGGCAGCCAGTCATCACAACCAGATGCACCAATTGCAAGTTCGCAATTGTGGAGGTGTCCATCCCATTGCATTTCGGAGTGGTGGTGCATGAGGCAAAAACTAATCTCGGGACCGGGCCGCCGTGGGCGCATTAGTCCCCAGGGACCCATGTGCACTGTACCAGTAGTTCCGCCTCTGTCCAGCTTCCAAAATGGCTTCCACCACTTGATTGTAGCCATGGGTTCAATTTAATTGTATTGTCAATCCCTAATATTATCAACAATCAGAGCCGGCCCTAGGCATAGCCAAGCTAGGCAAATGCCTAAGGCATTTGGTATGCTTAGGGGTACAAGCAGCTTCTGCTGATTAAAATGATATGCGGCACGCCTATATTCTGTGTGTGACAGCAGCTGTATCTGCATACAAAATAGTGATGTGCACCGGACATTTTTCGGGTTTTGTGTTTTGGTTTTGGATTCGGTTCCGCGGCCGTGTTTTGGATTCGGACGCGTTTTGGCAAAACCTCACCGAAAATTTTTTGTCGGATTCGGGTGTGTTTTGGATTCGGGTGTTTTTTTCAAAAAACCCTAAAAAACAGCTTAAATCATAGAATTTGGGGGTCATTTTGATCCCATAGTATTATTAACCTCAATAACCATAATTTCCACTCATTTCCAGTCTATTCTGAACACCTCACACCTCAGAATATTATTTTTAGTCCTAAAATTTGCACTGAGGTCGCTGGATGGCTAAGCTAAGCGACACAAGTGGCCGACACAAACACCTGGCCCATCTAGGAGTGGCACTGCAGTGTCAGGCAGGATGGCACTTAAAAAAAATAGTCCCCAAACAGCACATGATGCAAAGAAAAAAAGAGGCGCACCAGGGTCGCTGTGTGACTAAGATAAGCGACCCAAGTGGCCGACACAAACACCTGGCCCATCTAGGATTGGCACTGCAGTGTCAGACAGGATGGCACTTCAAAAGAATAGTCCCCAAACAGCACATGATGCAAAGAAAAAAAGAGGCGCACCAAGGTCGCTGTGTGACTAAGCTAAGCGACACAAGTGGCCGACACAAACACCTGGCCCATCTAGGAGTGGCACTGCAGTGTCAGACAGAATGGCACTTCAAAAAAATTGTCCCCAAACAGCACATGATGCAAAGAAAAAAAGAGGTGCACCAAGGTCGCTGTGTGACTAAGCGACACAAGTGGCCGACACAAACACCTGGCCCATCTAGGAGTGGCACTGCAGTGTCAGACAGAATGGCACTTCAAAAAAATAGTCCCCAAACAGCACATGATGCAAAGAAAAAAAGAGGCGCACCAAGGTCGCTGTGTGACTAAGCTAAGCGACACAAGTGGCCGACACAAACACCTGGCCCATCTAGGAGTGGCACTGCAGTGTCTGACAGGATGGCACTTCAAAAACATTGTCCTTAAAAAGCACATGATGCAAAGAAAAATGAAAGAAAAAGGAGGTGCAAGATGGAATTGTCCTTGGGCCCTCCCACCTACCCTTATGTTGTATAAACAGGACATGCACACTTTAACGAACCCATCATTTCAGCGACAGGGTCTGCCACACGACTGTGACTGAAATGACTGGTTGGTTTGGGCCCCCACCAAAAAAGAAGCAATCAATCTCTCCTTGCACAAACTGGCTCTACAGAGGCAAGATGTCCACCTCCTCATCATCATCCTCCGATTCCTCACCCCTTTCACTGTGTACATCACCCTCCTCACAGATTATTAATTCGTCCTCACTGGAATCCACCATCTCAGATCCCTGTGTACTTTCTGGAGGCAATTGCTGGTGAATGTCTCCATGGAGGAATTGATTATAATTCATTTTGATGAACATCATCTTCTCCACATTGCCGATTGCTGACAAGGTGAGCGGCTGCACTAAACTCTCTTTCGGAGTACACACTGGAGGGAGGGCAACTTAGGTAGAATAAAGCCAGTTTGTGCAAGGGCCTCCATATTGCCTCTTTTTCCTGCCAGTATACGTATGGACTGTCTGACGTGCCTACTTGGATGCGGTCACTCATATAATCCTCCACCATTCTTTCAATGGTGAGAGAATCATATGCAGTGACAGTAGACGACATGTCAGTAATCGTTGGCAGGTCCTTCAGTCCGGACCAGATGTCAGCACTCGCTCCAGACTACCCTGCATCACCGCCAGCGGGTGGGCTCGGAATTCTTAGCCTTTTCCTCGCACCCCCAGTTGCGGGAGAATATGAAGGAGGAGATGTTGATGGGTCACGTTCCGCTTGAATTGACAATTTTCTCACCAGCAGGTCTTTGAACCTCTGCAGACTTGTGTCTGCCGGAAAGAGAGATACAACGTAGGTTTTAAATCTAGGATCGAGCACGGTGGCCAAAATGTAGTGCTCTGATTTCAACAGATTGACCACCCGTGAATCCTGGTTAAGCGAATTAAGGGCTCCATCCACAAGTCCCACATGCTTAGCGGAATCGCTCTGTTTTAGCTCCTCCTTCAATGTCTCCAGTTTCTTCTGCAAAAGCCTGATGAGGGGAATGACCTGACTCAGGCTGGCAGTGTCTGAACTGACTTCACGTGTGGCAAGTTCAAAGGGTTGCAGAACCTTGCACAACGTTGAAATCATTCTCCACTGCGCTTGAGTCAGGTGCATTCCCCCTCCTTTGCCTATATCGTGGGCAGATGTATAGGCTTGAATGGCCTTTTGCTCCACCTCATTACCACCTCTTGCTTCAGATGATGGCAGGGCAGGTTCAGGATTGTTTGGTGGTGCTCCAGTCTTCTGTACACGGTGGCTGAATGCCGAAAGTGGCCCGCAATTCTTCGGGCCACCGACAGCATCTCTTGCACGCCCCTGTCGTTTTTTAAATAATTCTGCACCACCAAATTCAATGTATGTGCAAAACATGGGACGTGCTGGAATTTGCCCAGATGTAATGCACGCACAATATTGCTGGCGTTGTCCGATGTCACAAATCCCCAGGAGAGTCCAATTGGGGTAAGCCATTCTGCGATGATCTTCCTCAGTTTCCGTAAGAGGTTGTCAGCTGTGTGCCTCTTCTGGAAAGCGGTGACACAAAGCGTAGCCTGCCTAGGAACGAGTTGGCGTTTGCGAGATGCTGTTACTGGTGCCGCTGCTGCTGTTCTTGCTGCGGGAGGCAATACATCTACCCAGTGGGCTGTCACAGTCATATAGTCCTGAGTCTGCCCTGCTCCACTTGTCCACATGTCCGTGGTTAAGTGGACATTGGGTACAACTGCATTTTTTAGGACACTGCTGACTCTTTTTCTGATGTCTGTGTACATTTTCGGTATCTCCTGCCTAGAGAAATGGAACCTAGATGGTATTTGGTACCGGGGACACAGTACCTCAATCAAGTCTCTAGTTGCCTCTGAATTAACGGTGGATACCAGAACCACGTTTCTCACCGCCCAGGCTGCCAAGGCCTGAGTTATCTGCTTTGCAGCAGGATGACTGCTGTGATATTTCATCTTCCTCGCAAAGGACTGTTGGACAGTCAATTGCTTACTGGAAGTAGTACAAGTGGTCTTCCGACTTCCCCTCTGGGATGACGATCGACTCCCAGCAGCTACAACAGCAGCGCCAGCAGCAGTAGGCATTACACTCAAGGATGCATTGGAGGAATCCCAGGCAGGAGAGGACTCGTCAGACTTGCCAGTGACATGGCCTGCAGGACTATTGGCTTTCCTGGGTAAGGAGGAAATTGACACTGAGGGAGTTGGTGGTGTGGTTTGCAGGAGCTTGGTTACAAGAGGAAGGGATTTAGTGGTCAGTGTACTGCTTCCGCTGTCATCCAAAGTTTTTGAACTTGTCACTGACTTATGATGAATGCGCTGCAGGTGACGTATAAGGGAGGATGTTCTGAGGTGGTTAACGTCCTTACCCCTACTTATTACAGCTTGACAAAGGCAACACACGGCTTGACACCTGTTGTCCGCATTTCTGTTGAAATAATTCCACACCGAAGAGCTGATTTTTTTTGTATTTTGACCAGGCATGTCAATGGCCATATTCGTCCCACGGACAACAGGTGTCTCCCCGGGTGCCTGACTTAAACAAACCACCTCACCATCAGAATCCTCCTTGTCAATTTCCTCCCCAGCGCCAGCAACACCCATATCCTCATCCTGGTGTACTTCAACAGTGACAACTTCAATTTTACTATCACGAACTGGACTGCGGGTGCTCCTTCCAGCACTTGCAGGGGGCGTGCAAATGGTGGAAGGCGCAAGCTCTTCCCGTCCAGTGTTGGGAAGGTCAGGCATCGCAACCGACACAATTGGACTCTCCTTGGGGATTTGTGATTTAGAAGAACGCACAGTTCTTTGTGTTATGCACACCAGTGCCTGCAGGAATGTACTGGTGTTTGAACTGTTATACACACCAGTGCCTGCAGGAATGTACTGGTGTCTGAACAGAGAGGGATGCAAAACAAATGAACTCACAGACAGACTGGGAAATATGACATAACGTACACAGAAGGTGATAGGGTAACAAAACCAACACAGAGTGAACAGAGAAGCCCAGAGGCTAAGAAACTGGGTGTCTCCCTAGTATTAGAAATGCTCAGATGGAAAAAGCAAGATGTTGTGTTTTAATACGTAGAGAACCCGAAATGCTGTTGCTAAGGGCAACAGCAAAACCCTAAAGGGTTATCAACGGGTGTGGCAGTAAACTCCTTGGTCAGAGATGGAATAATAGACACAAGGAGAGTCTCCACAATCCTAATTCTCACTTGCAGGGCCCAGGTTCAGCTTACTGCCACTAAACTGACACATGGACGCCCTGCACAGTGAGAGAGGATTATGCAGGCAGGCCTGAAAGTACAGCCACAAACCTGCTGGGTTCACAGAATAGCAAAAGAACCTCAGCAGGCTAAACGACTGACTCCAGTCTTACTGCTAGGTCTGGATTGGCAGAGTGTAGTACCAAATGCCCAGGCCTATTTGCAGTAAGCAATAACAAAATACAAAGCTACACAGTACTGGCTAACTTTCAGGAACTGACTAACCAACAAAGATTCAGCAGCATCTGCTTAATCTGAGAAGAGGCCTTATAAAGCAGGTGCTGTCCACGCCCCCCTCAGACCTCACAGACTGTGAGCACAAAAACCAGCACCGGATCCCATGCCTGTAACCACTGCACAGCAAAAGACCCGAACCGGAGTATCAGCTGCGCTCAGGTTACTCCGCTAGCACTTGTCTCCCGGTTGCCATGACGACGTGGCAGCACAGGGCAGGAGACCCTAACAGTACCCCCCCTCTGACGAGGGGTCAAAGAACCCCTACCACCGGGTTTATCGGGGAACTGCGAGAAGAAAGAGCGTATCAGTCTGGGGGCATGAAGATCACAACTGCGCACCCACGACCGCTCCTCCGGGCCATACCCCTTCCAGTGCACCAAAAATGACAGCCGACCCCGAACCATCTTGGAGTCAAGAATCCTTTCAACAACAAACTCCCTCTGGCCATGTATCAGAAGAGGGGAAGGTCTTCCTCTGGAAGAAGGATTACTAATCGCCCGTTTTAAAAGGGAACAATGAAATGTTTTATTGATACCCAAAGAACGGGGCAGATCTAACTGAAATGCCACCGGATTGATAACCCTATTGATCTTATAAGGGCCGATGAACCGGGGGCCTAACTTATGAGATGGCTGTTTCAACTTCAAATTCTTGGTAGACAACCAGACGAAGTCTCCTAATTTGAAGCTGCAGAGTCTTTTCCGCTTATCAAAAACCCTTTTGGTCACTAATGACACAGACACAAGGGCTTTCTTCACTTTCCTCCAAATACCTCTAAGGACCGAAACGACAGAGGAACCACCAGGCGTGGAGTCCAGGGGGTCAAAAGAATTGGCCTTAGGATGATGCCCATACACACAAAGGAAGGGAGAGATCCCTGTAGCAGAGTGAGCCGCGTTGTTATAGGCAAACTCCGCCATTGACAGATGAGCAACCCAGTCAGTCTGACACTTGGAGACATAACACCTGAGGAACTGCTCCAAGGTCTGGTTCACCCTTTCAGTCTGCCCATTAGACTGCGGATGGTAGCCTGACGACAAGCTGACAGAAATCTGGAGATCGGAACAAAATGCCCTCCAGAATTTGGCCACAAACTGGGATCCGCGGTCAGAGACCACATCAAGTGGCAACCCGTGGAGGCGCACAACATGCAGCATAAATAATTCAGACAGGCGTCTGGCCGATGGCAGCCCAACCAGTGGAACGAAGTGCGCCATCTTCGAAAACCTGTCAACGACAACCCAGATGGCTGTCATCCCAGAGGATTTGGGCAAGTCCACAACAAAATCCATTGAAATGTGGGTCCATGGCTTAGATGGAATAGAGAGTGGATGTAATGGGCCAACAGGAACCCCTCTAGGAGTCTTATTTCGGGCACAGATGTCACATGCCCGAACCCACTGATCCACATCCTTAGCCACCGAAGGCCACCACACCGCCCTAGATAGCAACTCCCGAGTTCTGGCAATACCCGGGTGACCTGCCGACTTCTTGGCATGGAATTCCAGGAACACTCGCTGTCTTAACCTAGGAGGCACAAACAAAAGACCTACCGGAAGGTCTGGAGGAGCCTGCTCCTGTGCTCTAAGGACTAATGACAAGAGGTCCTGGGTAATGCCCACTTTAATACATGATGGGGACACAATGGGCAACGGCTCCTCGGTGGTCTCCTGGATTGGAGCAAAACTCTGCGAGAGCGCATCAGCCTTGATGTTTTTTGACCCAGGGCGATATGTTATCAAAAAATTAAAGCGAGCAAAAAACAAAGCCCATCGTGCCTGCCTGGCATTGAGACGCTTCGCTGACTCTAAATATGCCAAATTCTTATGGTCGGTGAGAATTGAGACCACAAACTTAGCCCCCTCAAGCCAGTGTCTCCACTCCTCGAGTGCATCCTTAATAGCCAACAATTCCCGGTTACCCACGTCATAATTCATCTCGGCAGGCGAAAATTTACGGGAAAAGTAAGCACAGGGATGAAGGCGATTATCAGACACTCCCATCTGAGAGAGCACTGCCCCAATACCCATCTCAGAGGCATCCACCTCCACCACAAAAGGACGCTCTGGATCTGGGTGTCGCAGCACCTTGGCCGAGACAAATGCCCTTTTGAGACGGGCAAAAGCCGCTTTGGCCTCACGAGACCAGTGAGCAACATCCGCCCCTTTCTTAGTGAGTGCCACCATGGGCGCCACTATAGACGAAAATCCAGCGATAAATCGTCTATAAAAATTTGCAAAGCCCAGGAAACGCTGAAGCGCCTTCAAACTAGTGGGCTGCACCCAATCCAGGACTGCCTGTACCTTGGAACCCTCCATTTGGAAACCTTCTGGGGAGATAATATATCCTAGAAATGCGATTTGCTGAACTTCAAATTCGCACTTCTCCAGCTTCGCCCCAAGCCGGTGGTCTCTGAGTTTCTGGAGGACTAAGCGTACATGCTTCCGATGTTCCTCCAGGGAATGGGAGAAGATTAGGATGTCATCTAAGTATACAACTAAGAATCTATCCAAATATTCCCTGAGCACATCGTTCATGAAATCCTGGAAGACTGCCGGGGCATTACAGAGCCCAAAAGGCATCACCAAATATTCATAATGCCCTGAGTGGGTATTAAAGGCAGTCTTCCATTCATCCCCCTCTCTTATTCGGATTAGATTGTACGCACCACGTAGGTCAATCTTAGAAAAAATGGTGGCAGTACGAAGCTGGTCAAACAAGACCGAAATGAGAGGCAGTGGGTATGAGTTTTTAATCGTGATACGGTTCAATTCCCTGAAGTCGATGCAGGGTCGCAATGAACCGTCCTTTTTACCCACGAAGAAGAATCCCGACCCAACTGGAGACTGTGAAGGTCTGATAAATCCTTTAGCCAAGTTCTCCTGAATGTACTCTGCCATAGCCTGAGTCTCAGGACGTGACAGGGAGTACAACCTGCTCTTGGGAAGCTTAGCATTCGGCAACAAATCAATGGCACAGTCATAGGGGCGATGGGGAGGTAGTACCTCTGCAACTTTTTTGGAGAACACGTCCGCAAAATCTGCATAACACCCTGGCAATCCTGGCAAACTTAGCTGCGAGAGCCTGACTGGAAGGCTCAAGCAACTCCTGAAACAATCAGTACCCCAACTAAGAATCTCCCCAGAGACCCAGTCAAATTGAGGATTGTGGGCCCTTAACCAGGGTAACCCCAACACCAATGGGGCAAAAGTACAGACAGTCACATAAAAGGACAATTTTTCAGAGTGTGTGGCTCCAATAAACAAAGTAATCTGGCTAGTGCAAGAGGTAATTTTACCCTGGGATAATGGTTCCCCGTTTAACCCACAAATCTCAATTTCCGACGCCAAGGGTACTAAGGAAACAGAGTGTTTCAGGGCGAATTGGCGGTCCATAAAAACCCCGTCGGCTCCACTGTCCACAAAGGCCTCAGTCTTGACAGTTTGACCGAGGATCTTCAAGGTCACCGGAATGATAAAAGTCTTCTTGGGAAATTCTGACTTCTGGCCTGACAGGATATTTCCCATCACCCTCAGGCCCTGAAGTTTTCCGCCTTTTCTGGGCATGATACTACCACATGACCCTTATTCCCACAGTACAAACACAACCCCTGCTGTCTCCTCCGCGTCTTCTCACGCGAGGAGAGGCGGGTAGCCCCAATCTGCATAGGCTCCTCGGAAAATTCCTCAGAGTCTGAGGTTCCCTTGGGAAAGAAGGAAACCTCGGTCTCCCTTTCAAGCCTACGCTCTCTCAGCCGTCTATCCACCCGGATGGATAACTGCATGAGCTGATCCAAGCTATCAGGCAAGGGATATTGTACCAGTTGGTCTTTTATCTGGTTAGAAAGACCTCTTCGGTACTGGTGTCTCAGGGCTGGGTCATTCCACTGGGTATCATGGGCCAACCTCCGAAACTCCGTACAGTAAACCTCAACTGGCCTTCGCCCTTGCTTAAGGATCGAAATCTGAGCCTCGGCTGAGGCCGTCTTGTCAGGGTCATCATACAACATGCCCAGTGCCGTAAAAAAAAACATCAACACTTTTAAGCGACGGACAGTCAGGCTGCAACCCATATGCCCAGACCTGTGGGTCTCCTTGTAGCAAGGAAATCACTATGCCCACCCGCTGAATCTCTGACCCAGAAGACTGAGGCCTAAGCTGGAAATATAACTTGCAGCTCTCCTTGAAACAAAAGAACTGCGAGCGATCTCCAGAAAAACGATCCGGAAGATTTACTTTCGGCTCCTTAACCCCTGAAGGTGCTGCTGCTGCGGGAGCTCCGCCAGCGGCCTGGGAGGTGTGCATTTTAATGGACAAATCATTAAATTGACGAGTCAGGACCTGCACCTGATCGACCACCTGTTGCAACGTATTTTGAGGGGTATGCTCCATATTCCCACAAAATTTCAACAGGAGTATTGGGCTGCTGAATATGTTATGCACACCAGTGCCTGCAGGAATGTACTGGTGTTTGAACTGTTATACACACCAGTGCCTGCAGGAATGTACTGGTGTCTGAACAGAGAGGGATGCAAAACAAATGAACTCACAGACAGACTGGGAAATATGACATAACGTACACAGAAGGTGATAGGGTAACAAAACCAACACAGAGTGAACAGAGAAGCCCAGAGGCTAAGAAACTGGGTGTCTCCCTAGTATTAGAAATGCTCAGATGGAAAAAGCAAGATGTTGTGTTTTAATACGTAGAGAACCCGAAATGCTGTTGCTAAGGGCAACAGCAAAACCCTAAATGGTTATCAACGGGTGTGGCAGTAAACTCCTTGGTCAGAGATGGAATAATAGACACAAGGAGAGTCTCCACAATCCTAATTCTCACTTGCAGGGCCCAGGTTCAGCTTACTGCCACTAAACTGACACATGGACGCCCTGCACAGTGAGAGAGCATTATGCAGGCAGGTCTGAAAGTACAGCCACAAACCTGCTGGGTTCACAGAATAGCAAAAGAACCTCAGCAGGCTAAACGACTGACTCCAGTCTTACTGCTAGGTCTGGATTGGCAGAGTGTAGTACCAAATGCCCAGGCCTATTTGCAGTAAGCAATAACAAAATACAAAGCTACACAGTACTGGCTAACTTTCAGGAACTGACTAACCAACAAAGATTCAGCAGCATCTGCTTAATCTGAGAAGAGGCCTTATAAAGCAGGTGCTGTCCACGCCCCCCTCAGACCTCACAGACTGTGAGCACAAAAACCAGCACCGGATCCCATGCTTGTAACCACTGCACAGCAAAAGACCCGAACCGGAGTATCAGCTGCGCTCAGGTTACTCCGCTAGCACTTGTCTCCCGGTTGCCATGACGACGTGGCAGCACAGGGCAGGAGACCCTAACACTTTGCTGTGCTTTTGCCAGCTTAAGTCTTTTCATTTTTCTAGCGAGAGGATGAGTGCTTCCATCCTCATGTGAATCTGAACCACTAGCCATGAACATAGGCCAGGGCCTCAGCCGTTCCTTGCCACTCCATGTCGTAAATGGCATATTGGCAAGTTTACGCTTCTCATCAGACGCTTTCAATTTTGATTTTTGGGTCATTTTACTGAACTTTTGTTTTTTTGATTTTACATGCTCTCTACTATGACATTGGGCATCGGCCTTGGCAGACGACGTTGATGGCATTTCATCGTCTCGGCCATGACTAGTGGCAGCAGCTTCAGCACGAGGTGGAAGTGGATCTTGATCTTTCCCTATTTTAACCTCCACATTTTTGTTCTCCATTTTTTAATGTGTGGAATTATATGCCAGTATCAATAGCAATGGCCTACTACTATATATACTGCGCACAACTAAAATGCACCACAGGTATAGAATGTAGATGGATAGTATACTTAATGACGACAAAGAGGTAGGTACAGCAGTGGCCTTCCGTACCGTACTGCTATATATACTGGTGGTCACTGTGTCAGCAAACTGCACAACTGAAATGCACCACAGGTATAGAATGTAGATGGATAGTATACTTAATGACGACACAGAGGTAGGTACAGCAGTGGCCTTCCGTACCGTACTGCTATATATACTGGTGGTCACTGTGTCAGCAAACTGCAAAACTAAAATGCACCACAGGTATAGAATTAGAATGTAGATGGATAGTATACTTAATGACGACACAGAGGTAGGTACAGCAGTGGCCTTCCGTACCGTACTGCTATATATACTGGTGGTCACTGTGTCAGCAAAACTCTGCACTGTACTCCTCCTATATAATATTATACTGGTGGTCCCGACTCCCCAGTCCCCACAATAAAGCAGCACACTGAGCACAGATATGGAGTGTTTTTCAGGCAGACAACGTATACTGGTGGTCACTGTCAGCAAAACTCTGCACTGTACTCCTGCTATATAATACAGCTGCTCCCCAGTCCCCACAATTAAGCAGTGTGAGCACATATATATGCAGCACACTGAGCACAGATATGGAGTGTTTTTTTCAGGCAGAGAACGGATAAAACTGGTGGTCACTGATCAGCAAAACTCTGCACTGTACTCCTCCTATATTAATATAAAGCTGCTCCCCAGTCCCCACAATAATATAAGCAAGTACAAATATTTGCATCAACTCAACAATGAATAAACGGAGAGGACGCCAGCCACGTCCTCTCCCTAACATTTCCAATGCACGAGTGAAAATGGCGGCGACGCGCGGCTGCTTATATAGAATCCGAATCTCACGAGAATCCGACAGCGGGATGATGACGTTCGGGCGCGCTCGGGTTAACCGAGCCATACGGGAGAATCCGAGTATGGCTCGGACCCATGTAAAAAGGGTGAAGTTCGGGGGGGTTCGGTTTCCGAGAAACCGAACCCGCTCATCACTAATACAAAATGCAACGTTTCAGTGTATTTCTGGAAATCACTGTAACGTAGCTTTCCGTATGCACAAACAGTCACAGTCGCACACAGAATATTGGCATGCCACATATAATTTTAATCAGCAGAAGCTACTTGTGCATCCTAGCCACATAGTAATGCAAATAAGACCCATTTTCATAAAAAAGGCGCCCAGTTGACTCATGCCAGACATCTCCTGCTGCATGGTGTATTGAGGCAAGATGTATGCGGACACGTGTATCCAAGCAGAGTAAGAGGTCACAGTATTATCGCCCGTGTAAGTGCTGTGTGTGAGTGGGTTGGTTGTGCAATAGTGTTCAGCATATGTGTAAGGGGCACTATGTGTGTCATGTGTATAAATGCATTATTAATGTGCGGCATATGTTTAAGGGGCACTATGTGTGTCATTATGCGTATAAGGGCATTAATAATGTGCGGCATAGGTGTAAGGGGTACTATGTGTGTCATAATGTGGATAAGGGAAATAATAATATGTAGCATATGTGTAAGGGACATAGTGTCATTATGTGTATAATGGCATTATAATGTGCGGCATATGTGTAAGGGACATTATGTGTATAAGGGCATTAAAGGTTGGCATAATGTGTAAGGCGCATTATGTGTCTAAGGACATTAATAATGTGTGCGGAAGGGGTATTATTGTGTGGTATGTGTATAAATGCATTACTACTGTGTGGCATTATGTATATAAGGTGCTCTACTGTGTGGTGTAATGTATAGAAAGGGCACTACTGTGTGGTCTAATGTGAATAAAGAGCAATATGTTGTGGTGTACTGTGAATAAGGGGGAATTCAGTATGTTGTAATGTGAATAAGGGGCACTACTGTGATTAGTAACGTATATAAGGTAAAGTGGTACTACTGTGTGATGTAACGTGAATAAGGGACACTATCGCATGATATAATGTGAATAAAGTTGCAGTACTGTGTGGCGTAATTTGAATTGGGGGTATTGTTGTGTGGCCATGTCCCTCCCCAGCAAAAACACACACCTTTTTGGGCTGTGTGCGGAATGTGCGCACTGGTCCTATTTTAAATGTAGGGGTAGGAACACCAAAATGAGAACTGCTATGGGTGAGGGGTGATGGTGCTGGGAAAGGGGTGCAGGGTCAGAGGTGGAACTAGCGGCGGTGCTAGGGGTCACCAGCCAAAATATTGCCTAGGGCAT
Source organism: Pseudophryne corroboree (assembly GCF_028390025.1). Classification (NCBI taxonomy): domain Eukaryota; kingdom Metazoa; phylum Chordata; class Amphibia; order Anura; family Myobatrachidae; genus Pseudophryne; species Pseudophryne corroboree. The sequence goes on from NC_086445.1 coordinate 84,614,809, forward strand.
CATATTGGTTAGGGCCGGCCTGTCAACAATATATTGTACATCATAATTAATAAGCTTAATTACATATTTCATCGTCTCTGGCTGTAAACATTTCTGTTATTTATTCTTTGCTTTCATTTGGTTTTACTATTTTTACACAGATTCCGTTTTTTAGCATTAGACATTTTCTCTCTCAGAAAGGTCAAAATATGCAGAAATAAACTTTGTATTTCAGTTCTGTGCCCGTTGAGCGTAATGTATATTATCCACATGCCGGGAAATGTTGGGCTGTTTGTAGACCATTTCTCCTGTGATGATAGCTTCTCAAAAGCGCTTTGTGTGACTTATGACCTTTATGCAACAGATGACAGACCCATTACACTAAAGAGATATTTCCCAGGAATTTTACCTGGTCTTTTGAAATGGTTACCTTTTATTTATGTCCTTTGAGTTATAGTGCCGCACATCTAGGCATGCCTTTTGCCAATTCGCTCTGCGCAATGATCATATTTAGCCAAATGTCTCCGATGCATCTGCAGTAGCAGGAATAATGTGATTAAATTCTTCAAATGCTGAAGGATCCTGAAATTATTTTCTTTACGATGAACTGCAAAAAAAAAAAAAAAAAAATCAAAAAAATCTCCTAGCCACAGTGCCTTATTTTTTTATTCTGAGCTAACACCGTGAGACAAATTTCCTAGCAGGGAAGCCATAAAAGTTTCACAAACTCAAAAGATAGTTTATTCTCTATAAAGAGGTAACAGCGGAATTTTACAGGCATTCTAAGATATAGGTACGTGCATTGCTCCTAAGCTCAACTTATATTAATTATTCTTAACATTTGTTTGATGGAGTAAATGTCCCAGGTTCATAAATTTAGCTTTGAAGTACTGTTTATCTTTGGCTTATATAGATGCAAAAACAGATATGAAAAATGTTTACGCAATATATATTCTAGGAGACTATAGCGGTGATGCTGAGATTCTTTAAACTTAGGTTTACAGTACCTTCTTTATCCTAGTGTTCTGATTCTGAATTGGGAGCAAAGCAAATATCACCAATTATGCTTTGTTAAAGGGTTCCATTTTGTAGTAGGGATTAAAATGCCACCGCAGCTACGGTTGTGGCCTCAGTCCACTCTTGTCTTCAGACCCTCCTTCTCAGCCCCGTTACCCACAAGGCCTTTGACTCTATTTAATGGCCACATATATGTGCAGTCCTGGCAGCCAGGGGCGTTGGTCCTTTCTTTTTCGCCTTTATCCGGTATTTTTATAACTCTCCTACTGCATACTTGCCTACTTTTGAAAACTAGTTTTAGGGAGATTATCAGTTGGTAGCAGAATGCGCCGTGCAATATGTAGTGCACCATTGAGTGGGTGTGTCATGCTCCACCCGAAGGACATGTCTAGCTCCACATATGGGCGTATATACACTTAAATGGCTTTTGAGATATATTTCTATATAACATCAGTAGCACAGCTACGATCAGGCACACTGACATGCGGGCGAACGCCCAGCACAGGGCTAGCCAGCCCCGCAAATTTGTTAGCTAATGGGCAAAACCATGTGCACTGCAGGATGAGGGGGGGGGGGAGGGAGATAATAACATTTGCAGAGAGAGTTAGATTTGGGTGGGTTATTTTGTTTCTGTGCATGGTAAACACTGGCTGCTTTATTTTTACACTGCAATTTAGATTTCAGTTTGAACACACAGTGCCAAATCTAACTCTCTCTGCACATGTTATATCTGCCCCCCCCCCCCCCCCCTGCAGTGCCCATGGTTTTGTCCAACTGCTAACAAATTTGCTGCTGCATTTAACTCTGATTTAGGCCCCAAAAGCAGACAGGAAATTTTAACCAACATTCTATTCTCTAAACCTTCATTATGATGCCTATTAAAGTAGAATGAGATGACGGACGATATGCCAATGTTTTTTCCATTGTGGGGTCATTGGAAAATTATGGGCCTCATTCAGACATGAACATCCCTCCTGTGTTTTGGAATTAGCAGCCCTCAATTGGTGACAGGCTGCGGTTTAGGGGGTACTATGCAGGAGCTGTTTTGCACATGCACAGAATGGGTACATGCGTAGGCACCCCGCCATCGGAGAAGTCGGCAGACCAGTGTAGGCGCCCCACCATCGGAGATGTAAGACCAGCGCAAACGCCCCACCATCGGAGATGACAGCAGACCAGCGCAGGTGCCCCACTGTCGGAGAAGTACCGAAACCATACCTAAACAATCACAGGCACCCCACCATCGGAGATGACAGCAGACCAGCGCAGTCACCCCACCATCAGCAATATAAGCAGACCAGCGTAGGCGCCCCACCATCTAGGATGTAAGCAGACCAGGGCAGGTGCCCCACCATCGGAGATGTAAGCATACCAGGGCAGGCGCCCCACCATCGGAGATGTAAGCATACCAGCGCAGGCGCCCTACCATCGGAGATGTAAGCATACCAGCGCAGGCGCCCCATCATTGGAGATGTAAGCAGACCAGGGCAGGTGCCCCACCATCGGAGATGTAAACATACCAGCACAGGTGCCCCACTATCGGAGATGTAAGCAGACCAGCGCAGGCGCCCCACTGTCGGAGAAGTACCAAAACCATACCTAAACAATCACAGGCACCCCACCATCGGAGATGTATGCAAACCAGAATAAGAGGAACCACAGCAGCTTCTTGCATGTGATTTGTTTTGTCTGATAGCAATACATAAGGAAGAGTTTTTCAGTGTTTATTTTATTTCATTTGATTTTATATTCGATTTCATAGGTGATTTTGTGTTCGATATTGAGATGGACATCCAAAACTGAACAAGGAACCGCTAGTCAAAATCAACACACATAGCATTCTATTGTGAAATTGATTTCAAAATAGAATGTTAGTAAATCAATGATTTGGACCATGAAAAAGAATATTGATTTGATTCGATTTCAATTTAAATCGACTTTAAAATCGAGTACAAAATCGAACCTTAGTAAATAGACCCCTAGGGGTCTATTTATCATCCCTTAATATCTACAAAAGTAGCTCAAGTAAGGACTCCCCTCCTCCTTTCCTGTTCCTTCTGATTTTTTCTGCCGTTGGCATAGTCAATTTGTTGTTCACGTTAGCTGCGTTGTTTGTTGCAAAGAGAAGATAGGATGCCATCTGCATATTGTTTATTGGTCATTGTTTTATTGCTATGTCTTCATTTGCCTTTATTTTTACAAGAATTATCTTTAGTTCATTGTCTAGGTGTTTGGGGCATGCATTGCCATTCTTTAGTAGGTTGTTTGTTTCACCTTGTTGAAGATCATGGTTTTTCATTTTTCTTTTAATTCATTTGGCCGGAAATTATTTAGATTTACATTTGGCCATTACACATGATTTGCAACACCTGGCAGCTTAGTGGCCCTTCTGTCATCTTATTTGGTCTTATTCCTAGATAGAGTCTTAATTGTGTGGTATCTATTGTTTATTAGCCATGGAAAGAAGTATATGTTACCCTTTGTTCCGTTTCAAGGAATGCCCGTCTATATAGATCTGTTGGTGTTTGCCTTAATGCAGGGGGTTGGTTTTTTGATTACAGATTTAGTTAAGGGACTGCAAGAGGTATTGGTTTAGTAGTATGTTGGCCAGTTTATTGAATCTTGTTTAGCAGAAAGAATGGTAACAGTGGCTGTCTTGCTACAGTTCTTGAGGTGCTCCCTTCCGCCATTACATGGGTTAGGATGATTTCTACCCTACTGGGGTCAGAGGCACCACTGTCCCAGGTGGGTCTTTTATTTGTGTCATGTTAGACAGATGGCTGTTCTGTAGACCGCTGCAGATGGTTCCAGTGGTATGTCTGACGATATCCTGGTCAAAGACTGGCAGGCTAACGCATTTCGCTGTCTGTTTGGCAGCTTTATCAAAGCCCACAGAACAGCCATCTGTCTAACATTCATTCTTGTGGACATCAGTATTTGGGATCACACGCAGAGCTTTGACCAATCCAGTGTCCTATTGTGGACCTTTAATAAAGGGAGAACCACCATTGAACTGGCGTAGGACAGAATCACTATTTACCTCGCTAGGTGGAATACCCGGCAGTGTACCACTTGGAGTCTGGTAATTATCTACTGTTTTTTTCCCCATCTCCCTGTTTGGAAAACATTGGAACATTATGCACAAGTCACTTCTTCTTTTGGCTGGCATCTGATATCCACAGAAAATCTGTTGGTCAAGAAACTGGCATTGAGGCTATTTTTACGATTTTTTATTTATGTATGTGATGTTTACACCTTTTATTAAATGTATGCACTCATAGTTCAACACCTGGTTAGCGCTGTTTCATTCACCTTTTTCTGTTTTGCCATATAGGGTGACTGACTATCACCCTTTTAAACAGCTGCTTAGAAAATCAGCCCTGTCAAAGCGCCTGATAATATATTACTTTATTAAAATATTTTCATTTTATTTTTAACCTCTCAGAATCTGGTTCAGGATGGTTTGTGTGCAAATTGTTTTAGCTTTCACCAGGGTCTCTTGAAAAATACAAGGCAGATTCAGGTGCAGGTTGTTCCCCCTTGGGCTATGTTTGCACAAACATTATCCAGTATTGCTGAGCAGATAATTCCAACTCCTGTACCAGGGATAAGTTACACGATTAACCCTTACATGCAGCTTTCCACCTGCGGTTTATCACTTCCAGCTGCAGCCTTTAAAAAAAAAAAACAGGCTGATAAGCCAGTGGTAAGTAAATCTTCATCCTCACAGGCTACACATATTTCAGATGAGAGTCATCAGAGGATGAAAGCTCAATAAATTCTGGTTCGGCATACGTAGAGGAGGAGGAAGGTCTCAGCTCAGTGGATATAGCTGAATTAATTAAGGCAATGAAAGCCATTCTATCCTTAGAGGAATCATCAGAGCCTGTGTTAAAAACCAAGGCACCTGTGTTTAAACATCCCAAAACAGTTAAGACTGAGTTTCCTGGGTCAGATCAGCTGACGGAAATCATGGAAGAGGCTTGGGCCCAGTAAGAAGTTTAGAATTCCTAGGAAATGGAATTCCAATTAACCTCTTCCAGATGGGGATTGTTTAAAAAGGGAGGTGGCTCCCAAAGTTGATACGCATGTGATTCGATTAGTGCGAAAATCTACATTACCTCTGCCTTCAACATCTTTAAATGATGTCACAGATAGGACAGTGGATGGCTGTTTAAAAAACATTGTTTTCCTGTCTGGGGCAGTCATAAGACCAGCCATGGCTTCAGCTTGGATGGCAAAGGCAGTGGCTGCCTGGGCTGATGCATTGGAAGGGGATCTTTCAATGACATGTAGAGAGCAAAAATCCCATATAGCACATATAAAACAGGCTGTGATGTTCTTGGAAGAAGCAGCATTGGATATGGGTACTATTGCCTCCAGGGCATCAGCTTCAACAATAGTTTGGCTACGTACATGGAAAGCTGATTCAGAATCTAAAAAGGTTTTGGAGTCTTTAACTTTCTCTGGAGATATTCTTTTTGTTAAAGAATTGACAGATATTTTGGAGTCAGTAGCAGACTCCAAGAAGGTAAAGTTTCCTTCCACATACAAATTAAAACTTTCCAGCTTTTTGGCCCTTTCGGTCTCAAGGAAAAGCTAAAGGGAAAAGTGATGGCAAGCAGCCCCAATACAACAAGTCTGGTAAGACTAAAAAGCATTGGGCTACTAGAGGACCGGTTGGTAAAACAGAAAATAAGCCATCAGCCTGATGGTACAGGCCTCCACCTGGGGAATCCCAGGGTTGGGGGCCGACTTCTTCAGTTTGCACAGATCTGGCAGCAGTCTACAACAGATGCCTGGGTGCAGGAAGCGGTATCTCTAGGTTATGCATTTGCCTTCAAGAAGCACCCTCCTCAAAGGTTTTTATGTACCAGCCCGTCTCGGGTAGAGACGAAGGAGAGGGTCTTACAAGAGGAAAATTGCTTCAGTCAGGAATAATCATTCCATTTCCTCCTGCACAATGAGGACAGGGTTTTGACTCCAACCTGTTTCTAGTTCAGAAGCCAAATGGGTCATTCCGGCCCATTCTCAATCTCAAAGTGCTGAACAAATACATTTGGGTACCTCGGTTTCATATGGAGACTTTATGTCCATCATTTTGGTCATGGAGCCAGGGTATTATATGGTATCCCTGGATATCCAGGATGTTTACCTACATGATCCTATAGCTCGGGCCATCAGTGCTATCTCAGGTTCGCTGTCCTCCAACAGCATATTCAGTTCCAGACCCTACCTTTTGGGTTAGCCACAGCCCACAGAGTATTTACCAAAATTATGGTGGTAATGGCAGCTTATCTCCGCCAGCAGGGGATAAGAATTTTTCCTTACCTCGACGATCTTTTAATCCTGGCACAGTCGCAGGAATTGCTCCTGTGTCATCTGCAGCAGACAATATCGTGTCTGCAGAAGCACAGGTGGCTCATAAATTGGGCAAAATCGTCTCTGGTTCCTTTACAGCGGATGACTCACTTTACCTCTGAACAAGATATCCAAGGTTCAGTCAAGGTTTCAGGAGTTGCTACATAGTCAAAAGGTATCCATTCACGCAGCAATGCGTGTGATGGAATTGATGGTGTCAACGTTCGACATGGTGGAGTATGCACAGTTCCACTCGAGGCCTCTGCAGAATCTGATTCTAAATGGAATGGGTTGCATCAGATGATAAAAATGCAAACTATGGTTCTTACGATAGAAGTAAGAAGGTCATTAGCCTGGTGGCTACAGACATCCCATCTGGACAAGGGGAGACCCTTTTGGATATCAGATTGGGAAATTCTGACAATGGATGCCAGTCTCCAGGGCTGGGGAACAGTGTCAGGAAGGTTTTGTTTCCAGGACCAATGGACCAAGGAAGAAGGTTGCCTGCCAATAAATATATTGGAACTTCGGGCCATATACATGGCACTGATTCAGGCAAAGGACATCCTTCGGGGGAAACCAGTTCAGATCCGCTCGGACAATGCAATGGCAGTAGCATACCTCAACCATCAAGGTGGAACTCAGAGACAAAAAGCTATGAGAGAGGTAAGTCACACACTAAGGTGGGCAGAACTTCATCATCCAGCCTTGTCCACAGTGTTCGTTCCGGGAGTCCTAAACTGGGAAGCAGATTTTCTCAGTCGACATGCTATTCAGGCAAGCAAATGAGCTCTACATCCGGAGTTCTTCCAGACCCTAGTTGACAGGTGGGGATTGCCAGAGATAGATCTCATGGCGTTCCATCAGAACAACAAAGTTCTCGAATACGGGCCAAGAACAAAGGATCCCAGAGCGATCTTTGTGGATGCCCTGTCGGTGACATGGGATTTTCATCTGGTCTATGTGTTTCCTCCTATCGCCTTATTACCCAGGGTGGTGAGAAAGATGAAGCAAGGAAAGGGTGCTGTGATACTAATAGCTCCAGCTTGACCCAGAAGACATTGGTACACAGATCTACAGAGAATGTCGATGGATGCTCCATTCCTGCTCCCTCAACGTCCAGATCTACTGACGCAGGGTCCTTGTTATCACAGACATCTGGATAGACTGTCTTTGACGGCGTGGTTCTTGAGACCTCTTTCCTAAAGTCAAGAGGATTCTCACACCAAGTATTTCAATCTATGCTCAGAGCAAGGAAACCTTCCTCAGCTCGAATTTATCACCAAATATGGCAAACCTATAGTCTATGGTGCAGTGAACGGAAAATGGACCCTAGGTCTTTCAGAATTTCCAGGGTCTTTGCATTCCTTCAAGCAGGAATGGATAAAGGTTTGAAGGTGGCTTCCTTGAGAGTGCAAGTGTCAGCATTGACTGTATGGATCCAAAATGAAAATTGCTAACTTACAGGATGTGCATACTTTTTTCCAGGGAATGCTGCACATTCAACCTCATTTTGTTCCTTCTACAGTGCCTTGGGACTTAAGTTTAGTCCTAGGTGCCCTTCAAGTTGCCACATTTGAACCACTTAATAAAGTGGATCTTAAATGGTTAACAGCTAAAGTTCTCTTTCTGCTGGCCATGGCGTCAGCTAGAAGAGTATCATATTTAGGGGCATTGTCATGTCGTTCCCCATTTCTGATTTTTTATCCAGATAAAGCAGTTCACAGAACTAGATCTGGGTATCTTCCTAAGGTGGTGTCTACATTCCACCTTAAGGAAGAAATTGTAGTCCCGGCTTTCCAGGAACCGGGCCTTTCTGCAGGAGATGCATCGTAGGACGTGGTCTGTGCCTTAACCACTTGCCTGGCATGGTCGCATCAGATGCGACCATGCCTGCAAGTGCTCTATCTGTCTTGGTCGCACAGGATGCGACCAGTCAGATAGAGAGTGTTAGCAGTGGCAGGGAAGAGAAACTTCCCTCCGCCGCTGTTGTCAGAGGGACTAGAAGGTCCCTCTGCCTCCCTGCACTCTCCCCCACTGATTGCCGTGCTGCTAATCACTGCTGATCGGTCAGCACGGCAGGACCCCCCCTCCAGCGGCTGCAGACAATGGCAGCCGCTGGGGAGTGTAAATTAACCCTCCCAAGCCACCCTCAGATCCCCCCTGTATACCTGCAGGCTGTCCCAGCTTTCAAAATGAAAGCCGCCATGGTCGCGATGTTCCCGATGGTCGCAATGTTCCCGATCAATGTTTCGATGTTTGAAAAAATATCTATATATTTTTTTATTTTATTTTTTTAAATTAAAAAAATATATTTTTTTCCTTTTTTTTTTAACTAAAATCATTTGGGATAGGGTTAAATTAATGTTCTTCACCTAATTCAAATCATTTGGGATAGGGTTAAATTAATGTTCTTCACCTAATTCAAATCATTTGGGATAGGGTTAAATTAATGTTCTTCAGCTAATTCACTCATAAAACCCCCCGACAATTTCAGAGCGGTTTTTGGCGAAATAAATCGTCAGTTAAGTGGTTAAGGATCTACGCGGATCGTACCAGTGCCATCAGAAAGACAGATTCTCTCTTCTTCTCTACGGATTTCACAAGAGAGGATGGCCTGCTGATAAGCAGACTCTGCCAAGATGGCTTCGGATGCCGATTTCAGAAGCATATTCTCAAGCTGATCTCCCTGTTCCGGCTAATGTTTCTGCTCACTCTACTCATAAGGTAGGTCCATCATGGGCAGCACAACGTGGTGCTTCTGCAGAACAGATATGTAAGGCAGCCACATGGTCTTGCATTAACAAATTCATTAGACATTATGCCATGGATACCTTTGCCTCTCAGGATGCTGAATTCGGGTGAAGGATTCTCCTGTCCAATCACGATCGTCCCCACCACTAAATTGCTTTGGGAAATCCCAATGTTATCCTGTGGATAAACTGTGGACCCTGCCGGAGAAATATGCGTTATGGTAAGAACTTACCGTTGATAACGGTATATTTCTCCTAAGTCCACAGGATCCACAGGAATCCCACCCTGATGCACCTGATTTGAGGATCCTTTTACTCACTAACCTCTTCCTTCTTGTACAGAAGGGTGTGCATGTGTGTTCTTCTCACTTGATTAGGGCTATCTATGATGCTCCTGCCTTGAGCTTTGGGAATACAACTGATTTGCCCGAGCCAGACGGGCCCACTGCATGCCGGGAGGCCAAAAAGCTTTGACCGATCGGTGCAAAGCCGCTGTCGCTTCATCATATCCCAATGGATCCTGTGGACTTAGGAGAAATACCGTTATCAACGGTAAGTTCTTACCATAACGTATATTTCTCTGACATGATATGTATATTCCTTTGTGCTTATGACACTTTTTATGGTATTAATGTTATATTTTACTTACTTTCTTCAATGTTGTGATTATATTGTAACTTGGAATTGTTTCATAAAGTAAATTTAATTGAAAATTTTGCATTTATTTATATATTAACAGTTTCTAATATTGTGCAGCATATTATGTTGCACTTTACAATTAGTACAACAGTAATAGAACAAAACTGGGTAAAAAGAAACAGACATAGAGGTAGGAAGGCGCTGCTCGCAAGCTTACAATCTATAGGGAAATAGGCATTGATACTCAAGGATAAAATAGGATTTTAATTACCTACCGGTAAATCCTTTTCTCGTAGTCCGTAGAGGATACTGGGGTTTACATTAGTACCATGGGGTTTAGAAGGGTCCACCAGTAGCCTTGGGCACTTTAAAAATCAATAGTGTGCACTGGCTCCTCTCTCCATGCCCCTCCTACCAGACTCAGTTTAGAAACTGTGCCCGAGGAGACGGACATATCTTGAGAGGATTCAGAAAGGATAGTGGTGAGATTCGAACCAGCACACACAAACAAGAAGAAAACCATGTTAACCCAACATGAACAGGAACAGCAACAGCTGAACCAACAGCAATACTTGACCAAGTAACCATGCAGGAAACACGAAGCACTGGGTGGGCGCCCAATATCCTCTACAGACTACGAGAAAAGGATTTACCAGTAGGTAATTAAAATCCTATTTTCTCTTACGTCATAGAGGATACTGGGGTTCACATTAGTACCATGGGGATGTACCAAAGCTCTAAAACCAGGTGGGAGAGTTCTGAGGTTCCTGCAAAACTGACTGAACAAACTGAAGGTCCTCAGAGTCCAAAGTATCAAACTTTTAGAACTTAGTAAACATGTTCGAACCCAACCAAATACCTGCTCGGCAGATCTGTAAGGCCGTGACACCCTGGGCAGCTGCCCAGGAAGAACCCACCGACCGAGTAGAGTGGGCATGAACAGATTTAGGAGCCATCAAACCTGCCGTAGAGTAAGCATGCTGGATAGTAAGCGTGATCCAGCGAGCAATAGACTGCTTTGAATAATGACACCCAGTTTTCTTGGGATCATAAAACACAAACAGCGAGTTGGATTTTCTGTGACGATCTGTCCGTTTGACATAGATTTTCAAAGCCCGCACAACATCCAGGGACTTGGAACTAGAAGAGGTGTCAGTAAGCACTGAAACCACAATAGGCTGGTTGATATGAAACGCAGACACCACCTTTGGAAGAAACTGCTGATGAGTTCTGAGCTCAGCTCTATCTTCATTAAAAATCAAATAGGGGCTCTTGTGAGACAAGGCCCCCAATTCCGAAACACACAACCGAAGCCAAAGCCAATAGTGTGACGGTCTTCCATATGAGAAACTTTACATCTACCTCCTGTAAAGGCTCAAACCAATCCGATTGCAGAAACTGCAACACCACGTTAAGATCCTAAGGTGCCGTGGGAGGCACAAAGGGTGGGTGGATGTGCAGAACCCCTTTCAAGAACATCTGAACCTCAGGAAGGGAGGTCAACTGTTTCTGGAAGAAAAGGGGAGATTGCATGGATCAGTCCCCAACTGTGCTGCCCGAGAGGAGGGGGAGGAAGCCGCATGCACAGTCGCATGCGAGATGGGACATAATGCTCTCCTGCCCCGGCAGTGTGGAACCCTCTCTCCCAGGCAGCCTGGATTCTTCTCTCACTGCTGCAACATGGAAGGGGGGTCCCCCAATGGCACTTGTTGTCGGTGGTCAGCCTCGTTGGGGTGGAGGGGGGTGCAGAGAGGCGAACAGCGGTTGCAGCTGGCGGTAGATTGCTGGTGGGGGGGAGGGCACCCCAGTTTTGGGTACCCTGGGCCCCCCAAGGGCTAATCTTGCCCTGGTCTCAAGTCTTTTTGAATATGATGCCACAAGCTTGGCACACCTATCTTTGGGCAGTTTCGCCCATTCCTCTTTGCAGCACCTCTCAAGCTCCATCAGGTTGGATGGGAAGCGTCAGTGCACAGCCATTTTCAGATCTCTCCAGAGATGTTAAATCGGATTCAAGTCTGTACTCTGGCTGGGCCACTCAAGGACATTCACAGAGTTGTCCTGAAGCCACTCCTATGATATCTTGGCTGAGTGCTTAGGGTCGTTGTCCTGCTGAAAGATGAACCGTCCGTCGCCCCAGGCTGAGGTCAAGAGTGCTCTGGAGCAGGTTTAGATCCAGGGTGTCTCTGTACATTGCTGCATTCATCTTTCCCTCTATCCTGACTAGTCTTACAGTTCCTGCCTCTGAAAAACATCCCCACAGCATGATGCTGCCACCACCATGCTTCACTGTTGGGATGGTATTTGCCTGGTGATGAGCGGTGCCTGGTTTCCTCCAAACATGGCGCCAGGCATTCACGCCAAAGAGTTCAATCTCTGTCTCATCAGACCATGGAATTTTGTTTCTCATGGCCTGAGAGACCTTCAGGTGCATTTTGGCAAACTCCAGGCGGGCTGCCATGTGCTTTTTACTAAGGAGTGGCTTCCGTCTGGCCACTCTACCATACAGCTTGATTGGTGGATTGCTGCAGAGATGGTTGTCCTTTTGGAAGGTTCTCCTCTCTCCACAGAGGAATGCTGTCTCGAGGGTCTACGGACAATTCCTTTGACTTCATGCTTGGTTTGTGCTCAGACATGCACTGTCAAGTGCGGGACCTTATATAGATAGGTGTGTGCCTTTCCAAATCATGTCTAATCAACTGAATTTACCACAGGTGAACTCCAATTAAGTTGTAGGAACATCTCAAGGATGATCAGTGGGAACAGGATGCACCTGAGCTCAATTTTAAGGTTCATGGCAAAGGCTGTGAATACTTATGTACATGTGATTTCTTTGTTTTTTATTTTTAATAAATGTGCAAAAATAAATAAAACCCCCCCACTTTTTTAACGTTGTCATTATGGGATATTGTGTGTAGAATTTTGAGGGGAAAAATGAATTTATTCCAGTTTGGAATAAGGCTGTAACATAACAAAATGTGGAAAAAGTGAAGCGCTATGAATACTTTCCGGATGCACTGTATACAACAAAGCATTTATTTATACACCAAAGCAGCATTTATACACCTAAGCAGCATTTATATACATAAGCAGCATTTATATACTGTACTAAGCATGATGTATGAGTCAGGACTAGCAGAAGCTCCTTGCACTTTCCTTTTATCTGCAACCATCTTTTACCCTGTGTTTTATGTGTGTGATACTCTGTCACTAGAGAAGCAGCAGAGTATGAATAGGAGCTAGTGAGTCACTTGTCACATTACATTAGTAACATACGGTAACATGGGAAAGAACCAGCTCAGCCTGATAAAAGAAAGACTGTTTTTTTTTCTTTATCAGCTCAGTTCCAGTTCATATCTATAAACGTGTCACTTCCCTGACAATTGTGTCTTCTTGCATACAGCTGACTTAAGACAGCAGATTCCAGGCTTCTAGCTGTAATGTTGCAGGACACGTGTTCTGTGTATAAAATGGATCATCCACCCTGCAGGTTGGGGCCTAACTGGAACTTAGTGGTACCCAAAGAAAAATGTTGAAGCACCTCTAATGCTTCTAGAAAGACCCTTCTCCCACAGCGCTACAATTAGGCTGATCAGGCTGCTGCTTAGGGCACTGTGTCTTGGGGAGAGGATGCCCCCAGCCCATCTACCCTATAGGGACGCTGTCATTTATCAAACTAGCTAGCACGGCTCGCTGCACCTTTCTGGTCATTTTCTAATGAAGCCAAAATGCCTGTGACTTTATGCAAGTCCTTACCTGGTGTAATTGTGCGCTTATGAATGTGCAAGACTGAGACGATCAGCATTTGTAGACACTGTGATACCGCCTGGTGCATCTTTGGACGCATCATGGGAACTTGTACCAGGTGCAGATTTACCATCTGAGTATAACTTCAGAGTGAACTGAGTATCTGTGTATACAAACACTTCAGTGACACGCCTGCGGCACTCCATAACAGGTCCATAGGACAGACCGTCTTTGTGCGTCTGATAAGCCACTTCCCAGTCACTGCCCAGGAATGCACAGCCCCTTTCCAAGACATTACTGTTACCATGTGACTCTATCACAACAGCACCTTTGTGTAATGCATGCGCCATAAAAAAAATCTCTCAACAACGTGAACACTAGCCAGGGGCATAACCTATGGGGCCTCAGAGCAAAATATTGAAGGAGCCCCTGTCCTGGTGCTTCTTGAGAGACACCTCTCCGCAGCAGTTGTTCATTTTATGCTCCATAATCATGCCCTAGCTAATATTATACCCCATAGTAGTGCTCTAGTTAATATTACACCCCATAGTAGTGCCCTAGTTAATATTATGCCCCATAGTAGTGCCCTAGTTTATTTTATGAACCATCGTAGTTCCCTAGTTCCCATGATGTCACATTGTAGGGCTGCCAGTACGTGTTATGCCACATGGTATCCCTGTTTTACTTTATGACATACAGGGGAGTATTCAATTGTTTGAAAAGTCACTTGTGTGTCTGTTTTTTCCTAATAGACAGGAAAAAACAGACACCCAACCAAATTTTTAAACATTTGAATTCCCCCCACAGTCTTGTCAGTTCATATTATGTCATATTACAGTGTCCCCTGTAAATTCTGTGCCACATTAGAGTGCCCTCCAGTTCAAATTATGCCAGGTTTCAGTGCCCCAGTTCATATTATGCCACACTACAGTATAGTGCCTCCATTTCGCATTGTGCCACAAAAAAGTGCCCCAGTTCTTATTATGTAACATTATACTGTCCTCCACATCACAATTTACAATGAGATCAGATTCATACACATTACATATGCCCTCCAGTGCATATTGTTTCACATTACAGTGGCCTCCAATTCACATTATGCCACATTACAGCGCCTCCTTACCATTATAACATCCACTACACACTCCTCTCACTGACAATGTAATGTCACACAAGAAGGGGGGACATGTACTAAGCAGTGATAAAAGTGGAGAAGTGAGCCAGTGGAGAAGTTGCCCATGGCAACCAATCAGCTACTCTGTATACTTTTATAGTATGCTAATTATAAATGTTACATCAATGCTGAATGGGCAACTTCTCCACTGGCTCACTTCTCCACTTTTATCACTGTTTAGTACATATCCCCTTTAGTCCCTTATTCTACTTCTGAAGGGAGCAGCTCAGCTTCGGCAATGGTGGGCATCTGGGGGGTGGGGGGGCTGGTGGTGCACACTTCCATAGGCATTCTGAGAGGGAGGCTCTGAAACCCTATGTGTTCTAAGGGGCATCCCTAGAGGAGCACATGTCAGAGACTGTCCACCCATAAGTACTGAGTGGAGTACAGAGCAGAAATACCCACCATGTAGTCAGGTAAAAGTGAATGGATCCCCTGAGTGTACATGATCACTGAGAATGTCAGCTCTGGTGGCAACTGGGTGATATGATGTAACTGTGAGGAAAGTATGTAGTAAAAATGATCCTTTATTTCATCACAGAGATCTATTAGTCAGCTATAATTGTACAGTACTACCATGTTTGTGTCAGCTCCACATTCGTCTTTTGCTCGTCATTAAACAAATGTGGAGGGACACTTGTCCAGTTTACTCTCTACTGTGTCCTCGTAGAAGATGAGTAGATGGCGAGTAGTAAGATCGCTCCAGATAGGCACCTGAGTGTATGCACCTACAGCACATAAACCCCCAGGGTAAGTGGGGCTACAATATAAATTATGCACTTTATTAAGTAACAAAATGTCATTTGAATTGAAAACCGTGAAATAATATAAAAAAAAAGCCCATCTGATTTCACCTACTTTCAAGCAGGAAATAATAGCGGGAAGTTAAATAAGTATATTTCCAGAGGGAAAAAAAGAAAACAGGAGGCTTAAATAGAGGGGTCATGTAACTATAACAGTAGTCATAACTCCTAATGTATTAAAGAGTCAAACTGGGACACAATAATTCCTGCCCATGATCCTTTGCAAGTCTACCTCATCCGCCTAAAATTATGTCATCCAAAATATAAATATAATCAATATTATACAAAATAACAAGTTTTTCCTCTTGATTTCTATGAATCTTTCAGCCCATTCCGGACACTGTTATTAAGAAGTCATTAGCTGTATGAATTCCGGGTAAGAGAATAGGAGTCACAAGGTTATTTTGGCTTCTCTGAAAGACTTATTAAATATATTGCCAATGCATTTTGTGAACCAAATTGGGGGTTTGTGCCTTTAGGTCAACTTTAATAAGTGGAAGTGAAAAGTAAAGTCAATTCTCTGTGTATCTGCAAATTATATTTCATGCCGTTTTCTTAAGTAATATGCACATAAATTCTCCTAGATAAGTCCCTGAAGTACACTTAATTACATTTTCTCATAAAATACAGAGAGTATATTGTATGACAGGCTTCGGCACCGTGACTCTTGTTAGCTATTGTTGACGTCGCAGTATGAAGACAGAATTACGATACAGGAACACTATCATGGTATTTAATGCTTTCTTAGATTTAACAAAGATAAGAGAGTTGGGGATGATATGTTGACAGTCATAATATCGACATCCATCATGTAGTGATGAAATGTGGACATGTTAGAATGCCAACATATTGTCCTTGGTGGCCCAAGAGTGACTTACATTTCCTGGTGGCTGCAGTGGCTCCAACGGCGTCTTCCCCATCCCGGCAGTCATGTGACAGTTCATTCTGAGTAAGACCTCCTCCAATGCTGCTGCGGTTTGGTAAGTATTTGTACAGTACCCTATACCTAAACCCTACCATTAACCAGGGGAGGATTGGCCCACTGGGACACTGGGTGGGTTCACTGCTGGGCTGGTCCCATAGTATCTTCAGTTGGGCCGGTACCATAGTTCCTACACTACCGGGCTGCAGCCGCTCTTCCGGGTTTTGCGTTCCGCTGTGGAACGCTAACTGAAAGCTGTCATCCACTCTGGCTAGTGAGAAAATCCCCTACTCATTGCAGGCCATCCGCTCTGGCTTGCTAGCCTGGTGCCGCTAGCAATGAGTGGGGGATTTTCTGCTTCTCACTCTAACCCTAGAATAGGATGGATATGCATGCTGAGTGAGAATGATAATGTGTTCTGTTGATGCATATGGGTGCAATGATTTGCATATTCTGTATATTATAAAGCTCCAGGGTTGCAGCCTGCTGAAGATTTTGTCTATGTACAGGACTGGTGGATAAGCTATAAGTAATGTGCACCACATTAATAGAATCACTATACACCTATGCCACTGTTTGCAAAGGCAGGGTGGATGTCACAGTACAGGCATGATGGGATATACCACAGTATAATGGTGTATGTCATTGTATGATGGGATATGTCACAGTATAATGGTGTATGTCACTGCATGATGGGATATATCACAGTAAAATGTGTATGTCATTGTATGATGACTCCTCTGTACATTCCTGCTTCCAGAAATTTCCCAGGCTGGTTTTCCATCCTAATGCACCCCTGCCACTAACCCTCCCTCTAGTGCCTAACTTTAACCTACCCCCCCCCCCCACACACACACACACACACACACACACACACACACACACACACACACACACACCCAAGTACTATGAGATGCTGCTTATCAGGACCCTCAGGCTTTATAAAGATTCAGCCGCTCAGACAAAGGGAAAGTTCCTGACCTAACCGACGTTGTGTATACACAGATCCCTGCTTGTAGTCAATGACTTTTTTCCCCCAGGACTATTTTTATGCTTGTTTATAAATTGTACCCCTCTGGCTCTAAAGGCCAGAGAGCATTCTGTATAGAAGCTTGGGGCAGCGCTGTCCGTGCGCATGCGTATGTAATTGGCGGTATTCATACTTAATGTTTGCAGATAAATTGCTTTTGTGCTTTGGAACCGCAACAATCAGAATGGACTATCTTTTGTGGCTAGAAATGATTTGGATTTAACAGTCCTCTTCCATGGATTGTGGAGAAACATCAAACCTTTGCTATTGATGACAAAACCATAGACCATCAATAGCAAACCATTAATGATTGCTAACCAAAGGTGTTCGATGACCTTAATTACAATCTAGCAGCTCTGGGTGTGGATACTTTCCCCCCTGACCCCTCATTTTCTGGAAACTCCTAGTCTTTTCCATGGCTTACATTTAACTAACATTGACTTGACGTGATGTGATCTGTGTTCTCTATTCAGCAAGTTTCTGCAAATGTAGAAAAGTGGAGGTGATTTTAGTGGCATCAATGGATAACTAACTATAATTAATGACCTGTTTGTAAACTAAGCATTAAATGGCAGCATTGAATACTGATGGACAACACATGTCTTCTTGCCTATGTAGCTGCACTACATTGGGTGTTGTACAAAATACCAATATTATATTTTGTAAGTATTCCCACAACAATGATACAGTATGCTGAAATGACCCCAGTATAGACAGTGCACTAAGGAATGGTCTTGAGCAGCAATTATCAAATGATCAAACCAGCAACATCCTGAAGGTGCCGTCTCAGGGTAATTATGCAGTACCGGCTCAGGGTAATTATGCAGTGCCGGATCAGGGTAATTATGCAGTGCTGGCTCAGGGTAATTATGCAGTGTCGGCTCAGGGTAATTATGCCGTGCCGGCTCAGTGTAATAATGCAGTACCAGCTCAGGGTAATAATGCAGTGCCGTCTCAGGGTAATTATGCAGTGCTGTCTCAGGGTAATTATGCAGTGCTGTCTCAGGGTAATTATGCAGTGCTGTCTCAGGGTAATTATGCAGTGCTGTCTCAGGGTAATAATGCAGTACCGGCTCAGGGTAATTATGCAGTGCTGTCTCAGGGTAATTATGCAGTGCTGTCTCAGGGTAATTATGCAGTGCCGGCTCAGGGTAATTATGCAGTACTGGCTCAGGATAATTATGCAGTGCCGTCTCAGGGTAATTATGCAGTGCCGGCTCAGAATATTTATGCAGTGCCGTCTCAGGGTAATTATGCAGTGCCGGCTCAGGGTAATTATGCAATACCGGCTCAAGGTAACTATGCAGTGCCGGCTCAGGGTAATTATGCAGTGCTGGCTCAGGGTAATTATGCAGTGCCAGCTCAGGGTAATTATGCAGTGCCGTCTCAGAATAATTATGCAGTACCTGCTCAGAATAATTATGCAGTGCCGGCTCAGGGTAATTATGCAGTGCAAGGTGCTTTGAAGCTATGCAGTTTGGGTACAACAGGAAGCAACCCAAAAGGTGGATTACACACATTTTCCCCCTCTACGCATGTGCTTGACAAGCACAGAACATGCATCCTGAAGGTCGGGGACCCATACATGGTCGGGATGGCCCACAGGGGTACAGGGGAAACCACCGGTAGGCCCCACTGCCTGAGGTCCCACTCCTTCCTCTAGGGATTAGGTTCCAGACTGTGCACTTGTATTAAACATGGTAGATATGTTGCATTACACTGCAAAAGACAATTGTGTATTTCAAGCCTCTGTGGGGGTTGTCCACACCCCCTTTGTAGTTTGACCACACCCCTAAGTATGGGCCCCTATCACTGCATTCCCCCGGTGGGCCCTTCATGCCCCAGTACGATACTGGACCCATGCACTTTCACCTCACTACAGCTGACATTTGGGAAGCAGAACTTATGCCATAATTTACACTTTCAGTATTCACACGGACACTGATGCCCAGTTGAAATAAAATCTGCTGACCTCTTTTCTTGCAGCACAATCGTTCTACCTTTTCTCTTTTGAAATAGCGCTAGCGAGCTATTGGTCCGCTGTCTGCGCCCTACTCCCCCCATTGTCTCAGCTGACTACGAGTGTGCCTCGCTATGGCGCAAAGTGCCTACAACTATTGCAGCCCTAGGGCGCAGGCAAGAGTGCCTCAGCTAAAAATTGACAGGCCCCCAGTCCCTGCGGGGCCCCTAGGCTTCAGCCTGGTCAGTCTTTTGGATAATACGGCCCTGACGATGTCTACTGCTGGGGGACGCAGATCGAAATTGCATCACGATCCATGAAATTGCGATGGGCGTTCTGGGTGATGACTGGTGCGGGGTGTCACATGACCACGGTCCCATTCTATGCCTGTCATAAGCGGCTGGGGGGGGGGGGGGGTCTCAATAGGACGCCCATGGCATTTAAATGCAGCTGTGTCCACTTCCCGATGACCCCCAGTATCTCCTCCACTGACAATGGCATACCAGAAGCTCCAGACTGCAGCCAACAGAAATAAGCATATGCTATAAACATTCTGCATAATGAAACTATTTTTCTTTCTTATTAAATGATGCATGTGTAAGCGTGCCTGACATATTGTGAGCTGCTATTATTTTCCTGAACTGTGCGACAATTGTCACACAAACAGATTTGTTTCCTGCTTATGACATTTTTTTAACATTAAAACATTTGTTGGAATCAGACTGATTAAAGGAAAATTGATTTGTGTTCCCCTGGCTGCTGGTGGACAGAGAAGAAAAGATGTTCTTTCCAGGCAGACAAGCACGTTTCTCAGGGCATCTGTCACAATAACACAATAATGTATTGTGCTCTCCAAACAAAAATGTTACTGCAGAGCAGAGTCTCTCCTGGATAGGTGACAAGTTGGCTGAAATTCTCGTTGCATTATGTCTGGCATTCAGGATATAAATAAATACTGAGCAGGTATACTGCATCTCTGTTCCTGGCCATTTACTTGGGTCAGAATGGACTCTGCATTTGGGTGCCGGTCCCTGCCTTACCCCCCCCCCCCCCCCCCCCCCCGCCTTTCACACAGACAAGCAAATTACCGGGTCAAGAATTTCTACTCAGTAATTTGTGGATCAAAACTGTTATTTTGTCTGTGTGAAGGGATCATCCCAGGTCGAAATTCCCTGGTCTCCAACCCTGGTAAATTTCTGGGTTGAAGTCCCGGGATTCTGTACTAGAAAAAGACTTAGGTGATCACATAGATAGCAAACTAAGCAGCAGTACCCAAAGGAGGATTGCAGCAAAGAAGGCTAATAAGATATTAGCATGCATAAAACGGGGAATTGATGCTAGGGGCGAGAGTGTTATACTCCCATTATATAAATCACTAGTGAAGCCACATCTTGAATACTGTGCGCAATTTTGGGCACCATACTACAAAAGGGATATCCTGGAGCTAGAAAAGTTTCAGAGGCGGGCGACCAAACTAATTAAGGGCATGGAGATGATGGAATACGAGGAAAGGCTTGCAAGGCTAGGCATGTTTACACTGGAAAAGAGGAGTCTAAGAGGGGACATGATCAACATTTACAAATATATAAGGGGACAATACACAGAGCTTGCGCAGGACCTGTTTTTGGTAAGATCAG
The DNA here is from genome assembly GCF_028390025.1 of Pseudophryne corroboree. NCBI lineage: Eukaryota > Metazoa > Chordata > Amphibia > Anura > Myobatrachidae > Pseudophryne > Pseudophryne corroboree. Next base: position 84,635,828 of record NC_086445.1, read on the forward strand.
CAAGAGGACACCTGGACACTCCCTTAGGAGAGGAGATTCCGCACAATGAGGCAAAAAGTTTTTTTCACAGTTGGACAATACGAGTTTGTAATTCCCTGCCTGAGAGAGTAGTAATGGCGGACTCAGTCAACACCTTTAAGAAAGGGTTAGATGAATTCCTAATGGATAAGGATATTCAGGGTTATGGTGCGTAGTCATGCACTATAGTTATTAAAAAAAAGAGGAATAAAACAGAACGATTGACCCTTTCACACAGAAAAAGGACCCGCATTTATCGGCAAATTACTGGGTAGAACTTCTTCACCAGGGAATTTGCCTTTCTGTGTGAAAGGGGTATTAGTTGATCTTTGAAATTTACATATTACAATGCTTATTTTCTTAATGTTCATTAAATAACAGGAAGTTTAATTTATAACTAAATTTTCTCTTTTTTCTTTCTCTGTTGGCAAAGGGACATAAATTCATAATTAAATACTGTAAGAAAAATTCTGTTGTGATTGCTACAAACAATGTGGTTGGCTGCACTCATGGGGCCTAATTCAGACCTGATCGCCGTTGTGCGAAATCGCACAGCGGCTGATTATCGAATGACTGCGCATGTGTATGCACCACAATGCGCACATGCGAGCCCAAACAGCGACAGAATGGTGCGAAAATTTCAATTGCTAGGGCGTACACAAGGTGATTGACATGAAGCAGACGTTTGGGGTTGGTAACTGGCCGTGTTCTGGGAGTGTCAGGAGAAACGCAGGCGTTTTCAGGGATGGTGTATGACGTCAGCTCCGGCCCCGATCAGCCTGTTTGTATCGCACTGTAGGAGTAAGTCCTGCATACAATGGAAAAATCATTATATGGTGAGTTGTGAACGCATTTGCAGATGTCGCTGTCTGGCAAAGTTTTCGTACGTTGTACACATGCATTCGCACACTTGCACGGGGCGGGTTTTCACTCTCTCAGGGCGGCAACTATCTGATCTTAGACCTCTGCAAAATCGCAGAGGAGCGATCAGGTCTGAATTAGGCTCTATGGGATACATTTACTAAGCAGTGATAAGAATGGAGAAGTGAGCCAGTGGAGAAATTTCCCCATCACCCAATCAGCAGCTCTGTATCCTTTTATAGTATGCAAATTATAGATGTTAATTCAGTGCTGATTGGTTGCCATGGGCAACTTTTCCACTGGCTCACTTCTCCGCTCTTATCACTGCTTAGTAAATGTACCCCTATGGGCCTTATTTAGAGTGTCATATCAAAAAAGGAGCAATTTGCACCTTGTCAAAACCACGCTGCACTGTACTTGGAGCAGATTTATAATGTGCAGACAGGTGAATGTTCTACTGAAACTTTATACATGATCATACTTGGCAACACAGAACAAAGCAGGACTCTCTTGACTCCACACGCTGTTTAGTAGTAGCAACAATGTGCTTCTTTTGGTATAAAGCAAACAAGTTCCAATTGCTACAGTAGCACCATAAACGTGTTTCCAAATGCTTAGCAGTAGGTGCAAAGTTTATCATTTTAAACTGAAACGCAGTAAAAATTGTTATTATTAGAAACAAGTTTCCCGTGTATTAATTGAGTGAAGCCAAACACAATTATATATTTTATACATTTATTATTATTAATGTCAGTACATTAAGCGCAGTAATTTATTTTTGTTTTTGTCATCAATTTCGGGGCCTTGCAAAGCACAAATGACATGCAGCTGATGATTATCTGACTTTGTTGTATATTGATTATATTTGCGCCAGGAGTTTAGGTGGGTCTTCCCACTTTAACAAATGGTACTCTCATGATGCAGGACAGTCCCGTTTTTTGGGGACTGTCCCGCTGTCCCACCCGCGGGCCGCAGTGTCCCACGGGAGTGTCTGGAGAAACGGGGGAGTGGCTAGCCGAACGCAGGGCGTGTTTGTGACGTCAAACCAGGAACTAAATGGACCGAGCTGATGCCAATCTAAGAGTAGGTCTGGAGCTACTCAGAAACTGCAAGAAAATATTTAGTAGCAGTTCTGCTAATCTTTCGTTCGCTGTTCTGCTAAGCTAAGATACACTCCCAGAGGGCGGCGGCCTAGCGTGTGCAATGCTGCTAAAAGCAGCTAGCGAGCGAACAACTCGGAATGAGGGCCATTATTTCCACACAGAACTACATACCTCCCAACGTTAGAAAGTTGGGAGGAGGGTCAATGACGAAGGGACAGAGCCGAAGGTGCACACCCGACATTAGGGTGTGTGGCCTGATGGGTAGAGGGTGTGGCCTTCCTGAAGTGTCACGGTCGCGGGGCCACGCCCCTATTCTCACCACTGTGGGGGGCATGTCGAGCGCTCTGTGAGCTGCTGGCATGACCCCTGTCCCTCTCTCCGTGACTTTGAGGGTCTCCCAACTGTCTCCCCCACCGTAGGACACTGCGACCCACGGGTGGGACAGTCCCAGAAAAACTCGGGACAGTTCTGAGGTATACAACTATTTTGTCACAACAGGGAACAATTTATAACATAGATACACCACTCTTGGGTGTGCGGTCGCACTCTGATATACGCACACCTTGGGTGGTTGAACGCACACCAAGGCGTGCATATACTGTATAAGAGCTCGACCGCATACTCAAGAGTGGTATATCTATTACACACACACACACACACACACACACACACACACACACACACACACACACACACACACACACACACACACACACACACACACGTACAGTGTATATATTTATATGTACACTATATATAGCTCTTTACAGACATAGGGCCAAATTCAGACCTGATCGCAAAAGCAAAATCTTTATTTAATGGGCAAAACCATGTGCACTGCAGGTGGGGCAGATGTAACACGTGTAGAGAGAGTTAGATTTGGGTGGGTTATATTGTTTCTGTGCAGGGTAAATACTGGCTGCTTTATTTTTACACTGCAGTTTAGATTTCAGTTTGAACACACACCACCCAAATTTAACTCTCTCTGCACATGTTATATCTGCTATAAAGGTCTGAATTAGGCCCATAGATTTGAACAAAGACTGTTTGGTTCCATACCAGACCCATGGTAAGTAGTGGGCCCATACACTATGAAACTAAATCTTAATGAGCCTGGATCCTGCTGGGCTTCCTAAAGCTTGTGACTCACTAGATATTATGACATTTATGGTTATGACACTGCATGCATAGGTGGCTACAGTAAATGGAGGGGGGACGTTTTTTGTCACGTGCAAATTATTCCTATTATTATATACTGTAGCAAGCCTTAAAAATCACAGCATCAACTTGGGCGTGGCTTTGCGGGAGTGCTGCGATCACGAGCCACGGCCCCATTTTCTGTCACTGTGGGGGATTAGACCAGCGCTCTGTGAGCTGCTGGCATGCTCCCAGTCCCTCTGACTTCTCTGAGTAGACGCTATGCGCATGCGCACAGCGTCTATTCACCGTGGCTTAGCTAGGCAGACATGCTGACAGGAGCCTCCCAACTGCCCCCCCCCCCCCACCACCATCACTATGGACGCAGCGGCCCATAAATGGGACTGCCCTGCAAAAATCAGGACAGTTGGGAGGTATCCAGTAGTATGAGTGTGATACTCAGACTATTGAAATCACAAGTTACACACTGTGGGGCTGATTGCACATAACTCAGCTGCAATTGTACTGTGTGCATGGGGAAAAAAATGCAGATTTTTGCCAACATGCAGAGTTGCAAGCATCTACATACAGTATGTGGCCACACTTACGTCTATCCATATACAGGGACAGATTGTCTACAGGACTCACAGGGGGGAAAGATTCTCAGTGGGCCGTTGTGCATGTGGGGCCTGTTTTGTTTGTTGCATTAGAGGGGTGGTGCTGCCGCCATGGTTACACGGTATACCTCTGGTGTTGCCCATGTGAGGCCACTTCTACAAATTTTTCCAGGGACACTTTCAGTTCCCAATCTGCCCCTACCCGACTTTGAAAGATGCAATGGAATATGCTAGCGCTACATATATGTTAATAAATAAATATATACATGTTACAGCCAAGAATTATTCATTTTTTCCCTGTGGGGGCCAATTTGTTTATTTTTTTCTTTAGGAGACATTGGGGTAAATTTACTAAGATTCGTAATTCTCCCGATTTGGTGGGAGAATAATCACGAATGACATCGAAAGTGTAAAACTGCAACTTTTTGAATTTGTTACGATGGATTTACTAAGCTGCCGTATTTTGCCTTTTCGGGTTTTCCGATGTCGATGTCATTCGGTTTTTTTTTCAGTTTTTTACGGCAGTGATTAGCAAAACACTGCCGACTTTTTTACAATGAATCTCGGCCGGAATTGTGTGATCCGTGCTGGGGTTCATTTTTTTTTTTTTTTTTTTAATTAAACACTGTAAAATCCCCAAAAAAAATTGCGTGGGGTCCCCCCTCCTAAGCATAACCAGCCTCGGGCTCTTTGAGCCGATCCTGGTTGCAGAAATATGGGGAAAAAATTGACAGGGGTTCCCCCATATTTAAGCAACCAGCATCGGGCTCTGCGCCTGGTCCTGGTTCCAAAAATACGGGGGACAAAAAGAGTAGGGGTCCCCCGTATTTTTAAAACCAGCACCGGGCTCCACTAGCTGGACAGATAATGCCACAGCCGGGGGTCACTTTGATATAGTGCCCTGCGGCCGTGGCATCAAAAATCCAACTAGTCACCCCTGGCCGGGGTACCCTGGGGGAGTGGGGACCCCTTCAATCAAGGGGTCCCCCCCCAGCCACCCAAGGGCCAGGGGTGAAGCCCGAGGCTGTCCCCCCCCCCATCCAATGGGCTGCGGATGGGGAGGCTGATAGCCTTTTGTGATAATGAAAAGATATTGTTTTTAGTAGCAGTACTACAAGGCCCAGCAAGCCTCCCCCGCATGCTGGTACTTGGAGAACCACAAGTACCAGCATGCGACGGAAAAACGGGCCCGCTGGTACCTGTAGTACTACTACTAAAAAAATACCCAAAAAAAGACAAGACACACACACCGTGAAAGTAAAGATTTATTACATACATGCACACAAACATACATACATACTTACCTTATGTTCACACGAGGGTCTGTCCTCTTCTCCAGTAGAATCCAAGGGGTACCTGTTGAATAAATTCTACTCACCAGATCCCGGGTCCCAGGGTCCTCGGGGCATCCATTTGTAATCCACGTACTTGCATAAAATAAGAAAACGGAAAGCCGAGCCACGAACTGAAAGGGGCCCCATGTTTTCACATGGGACTCCTTTCCCCGAATGCCAGAAACCCACTCTGACTTCTGTCTAAGTGGGTTTCTTCAGCCAATCAGGGAGCGCTACGTTGTAGCACCCTCCTGATCGGCTGTGTGCTCCTGTACTGTCTGACAGGTGGCACACGGCAGTGTTACAATGTAGCGCCTATGCGCTCCATTGTAACCAATGGTGGGAACTTTCTGCCCTGCGGTTGACCTAAAGTGACGTCACCGCTGAGCAGAAAGTTCCCACCATTGGTTACAATGGAGCGCATAGGCGCTACATTGTAACACTGCCGTGTGCCGCCTGTCAGACAGTACAGGAGCACACAGCCGATCAGGAGGGTGCTACAACGTAGCGCTCCCTGATTGGCTGAAGAAACCCACTTAGACAGAAGTCAGAGTGGGTTTCTGGCATTCGGGGAAAGGAGTCCCATGTGAAAACATGGGGCCCCTTTCAGTTCGTGGCTCGGCTTTCCGTTTTCTTATTTTATGCAAGTACGTGGATTACAAATGGATGCCCCGAGGACCCTGGGACCCGGGATCTGGTGAGTAGAATTTATTCAACAGGTACCCCTTGGATTCTACTGGAGAAGAGGACAGACCCTCGTGTGAACATAAGGTAAGTATGTATGTATGTATGTTTGTGTGCATGTATGTAATAAATCTTTACTTTCACGGTGTGTGTGTCTTGTCTTTTTTTGGATATTTTTTTAGTAGTAGTACTACAGGTACCAGCGGGCCCGTTTTTCCGTCGCATGCTGGTACTTGTGGTTCTCCAAGTACCAGCATGCGGGGGAGGCTTGCTGGGCCTTGTAGTACTGCTACTAAAAACAATATCTTTTCATTATCACAAAAGGCTATCAGCCTCCCCATCCGCAGCCCATTGGATGGGGGGGGACAGCCTCGGGCTTCACCCCTGGCCCTTTGGTGGCTGGGGGGGGGGACCCCTTGATTGAAGGGGTCCCCACTCCCCCAGGGTACCCCGGCCAGGGGTGACTAGTTGGATTTTTGATGCCACGGCCGCAGGGCACTATATCAAAGTGACCCCCGGCTGTGGCATTATCTGTCCAGCTAGTAGAGCCCGGTGCTGGTTTTAAAAATACGGGGGACCCCTACTCTTTTTGTCCCCCGTATTTTTGGAACCAGGACCAGGCGCAGAGCCCGATGCTGGTTGCTTAAATATGGGGGAACCCCTGTCAATTTTTTCCCCATATTTCTGCAACCAGGATCGGCTCAAAGAGCCCGAGGCTGGTTATGCTTAGGAGGGGGGACCCCACGCAATTTTTTTTTGGAAAATAACCACTTTCCCACCCCTTCCCACTGATATACATGCACGGATCTCATGGATCCGTGCATGCCTATCCAATCACGGGAAAAAAAAGCAGGTCTGTTTTTTTTTAGCACTTTTTTACGAGTTGTAATTTTTCACGGCAGTGTTTGTTTGTTTTTTGCTTTGCACTTCTTAGTAAATTACCGAGATTCATAGTTAAACAGCCGCGTTTTGACCGATGGTGTATTCATTCGTAATTTATTTGTTGGACTTCCAAAAAATTACGAATGCCCTCATCACTGCCGTGATTATTGCTTAGTAAATTACCGAGATGACACTTTGAAGTAAAAACGGCATCTCGGTCAAAATCGGGACCTTAGTAAATTTACCCCATTGTGTGTGTTTTTTTCCTGTGGGGGACAGTGTGGTTTAGTATTTTTATTGTGAAATGGTTTTCATCTGCATGTGCCTCTATGTTGCATCGTGCATAAATGCACCGTGATGGTGTTCGTACAGAGTTGCAGTACAGAATCAGACACACGCATCAAGAAGTGTATTAGAAATGTGTTGGGCATTCCTGTGTGGTAACAAGGCATTGGCTAATCAGAAGCAGATGTAACGTAGTGTGGACATGTTTCTGAAAGTGGTTGCATACAGAGATGTTGAATTGGTCACATTAGAGGCTTCAACGACACATAAAGCATGATTACAGCATCTGTAGACACTGAAAGTGGGCATTTCAGTTCTTGCATATTTGGATGCACACCGGGGAAAGAAATTGTAGCGTCATTAGCATAAAGAAAGATGCAACGAAGGCCGCAACTGAGTCCAACTCAGAATTAGACCCTATGAAGAGGAATCCTGCAGCCTCAACAGACCCCACCCCCATTAGGGCTGCTTCATAAATTGCCAGGCTGGTCTTCCATTGCAATGTACCCCTGGGTGTTACTGATGGTGCACCAATGCTGTAACTGATTGTGCACCGATGGTGTGACTGGTGGTACACCGATGGTGTTACTCACGAAATACGAACAGAGATGGATTAACACGGCAGTGAGTGTCTCAGTAAGGATATCATTGGCTGCAGCATCAGCATAAAGACACAGTTAGAGGAAAAAAGGGTAAGTTGCTGCCTTGCCTGTGGCCGAATCACTCGCAGAGTTAGTTTTCAAATGAAATATTGTAGGCTTGGTACTCCAAATTATGGAGATAAAAAATTTCTACACATACAGAAAACCACTACACTCGCCATTCCCAGGAATGGGATGCAAACCTGCACTCACCACCCCCAGTGCAGTGGCCACATTGCGTAAATAATATATATCAAGAACCTAGCACTCACCATGGTATGCTCACTCACCTTAATACATATACACAGAAATAAATAATGGGGTTTTAGATCATGGATTGTACAGTGTATTTAAGCTTGCAGCCCAACATCAAGGGACCCCATTTCACTGCAAGTCCTACTCTGGCACCCAGATTTTTGAAAACCCAGCCACTGCTATCACATCAAAGTCAAATTGAAAATGTGCTTCTAGGTTTAAAGCTCACCTGCCAACTAACTTATGGCATTTAAAGGTGAGTCACCCACACAGCTCCTAAATTACCACCAAGGAAGCAGCTTACACAGTTTTAAAGTGAATAATCTTATATAGGGTGCATGAGAAAACTACGATCACAGACAGGATAATTAAAAATTTACCAAAGATTTACATACAGAAAACCACGACACTCGCCATTCCCAGGAATGCGGTGCAAACCTGAACTCACCACCCCCAGGCAGGGGTGCAGTGGCCTGTGACATTTCTTAAATAATATGTATCGAGAACCCAGCACTCACCATGGTATGCTCACTCACCTTAATACATCTACACATGAATAGTAACAGGTGAGATTTAAACCTGAAAACACATTTTCAATTTGACTCTGATGTTTTTTCTTCCAGGGCTCTGACACCGATGGAGAACCAAGTGCTATGTAAGGGCCTCAACCTTGTGATAACTAACTCATTCGATTCATTTAATTGGCAGGTTGAAAAATACAAACTGGGCCGATAAGTTAGATTAGCAAAATTTTTTGATCAGAAGGAACCATCCGTCAAGATTGCGGAAAATGATAACATACCATCTCTACTTAAGAAACAATCTAAATTTGACCCCAACCCCCCTCAAATAACAATGGCAAAATCATTGCTGCTTGTCTTCTGTTATGAACTGAGTGCTGTCGCCAATGACAGGTCCATATGCACTTTCTCCACACAGTGGAATTGCTGTTTGGAGGGCAATGGCAAGTCTTGTATTTACTATTCATTTGGGGAGTACTATCTTCAGGATTGGTATATATACAGTATAAGTGTGTGGCACTCGAGGCTAGTTTGTGGAGGAAATAATGACACCAGACCACAGCGGTCTATCAACGTCTAAATCTTGTTTAAAGATTTTCTTCAGGATGGTTTGTATCCTTTAGAAAATCTTTTAACAAGATTGAAATGTTGATAGACCGTTGCGGTCTAGTGTCATTATTTCCTCCACAAATCAGCCTTGTGTGCCACACCTACCCACACCAAACTGTATGTTTTGTACATTGTGAGGGCACCAGGTTGAGGAACTGTTTAATTGGAGTGCCGAACATATTGCCATGATATATATATCTATATATCTCTATCTATCTATCTATCTATCTATCTATCTATCTATCTATCTATCTATCTATCTATCTATCTATCTATCTATCTATCTATCTATCTATCTATCTATCTATCCGGGCTACTGTATATAGGGAAAACCTCTTGCACTTTTAGAGAACATATGGCACAACATTGCAGTGCTGTGAAACTGATTTTAGAGGGTAGGCCTATTGACCAGCCCGTTGCCAAACATTTTAAACGATGTGGTCATAATCTTTCTAGTTTGAGCTACAAAATGATTGATTTCATACCTGAAAATAGACGAGGTGGAGACAGACATAAGAAATTACTCCGATGCGAAACTCGTTGGATTTTTCGTTTAAATACTTTAGCCCCTGATGGCTTAAATGAATCTCTGTCTTTTAATAGTTTTTTATAATATCTCCTGTATTATATTGATGCGGTGTATATGATATTTTTTATGTGATGTTTTTTCACGCAATTTCTGCTAGTAAGATGGTAGTAGGATCTTTTGGATTTGTCTGTATTGACCTCTGACCTTCTGATTTATAGTATAATAATAATAATGCATATATCTATTCCAGATTCCTGTAAACTGTTTGACACGGTGAAGGGTTAATTGGTGTGGTCTATTCTGACTGATGTCAGCGGAAGTCCAGGGCTCTGGACATCCTGTGACCATTTGCACATGTGGTTGTTGTTTGGTATAATGGTAAGATTGTATTGTTTATTTGGATAAGCCTGACGACGGTTGGAATAAATACCGAAACGTTGCTATCGATGGTGTGGATCATCAAATTGACAGTATCTAGGTCGACAGTGTTTAGGTCGACCACTATAGGTCGACAGTCAATAGGTCGACATGTATGGAAGGTCGACAGGGTTTCTAAGTCGACATGTGGTAGGTCGACAGGTCAAAAGGTCGACATGAGTTTTTTTGTGTTTTTTTTTTTGGTGTAGTTTTCTTCGTAAAGTGACCGGGAACCCCAATTAGTGCACCGTGTCCCCTCGCATGGCACATATTACTGTTCCAATCGTAGTCCACGTGGATCGTTAAGTATGAAACGTTCAAAAAAAGAAAAAAAATGTGAAAAACTCATGTCGACCTTTTGACCTGTCGACCTAGAAACCCTGTCGGCCTTCCATCCATGTCGACCTAGTGACTGTTGACCTATAGTGGTCGACCTAAACATTGTCGACCTAGAGAGTGTCGACCTTCAGACCGGATCCCGGGTTGAGGTCCCATTATTTGTGTAAGTCCTGTGAGTGCCGCGTGTTCATCTGTTTATATAATTCAGGGTGCTATCCCTGTTTGAGAAGGCACCGGGCATTTATTAAGAAGTTTATGGAGTGCCGAATGCATACTTACCTAAATTTATATATATATATATATATATATATATATATATATAGACTAGCTGAAGTATTCGGCATTGCCCAGGTTTACATTTTCAAGTTATTAAGTTATCAATGAGTTGGATACAACTATCAACATTTTAAAAATATTTAGTAGCTTAGTAGCTCTTCCAACACACCCGTGAGTGAGGTGGCTGCCCAGTGTTGTTTTTGATGCGTTGCCAGTAGCTAATGCCCAGCTTTCCTTTCTGTTTAGTTTTATAATCACTTTTCCATTGCGAGATGGGTTTAAAGTTCTGCTTCTGTTATCAATGTTGCTATTCCAAGGCTTTTGGGTACACAACATATTTTCTCTTCCCACCTCCATTTCTGTCAGTTATTTCAGGTCATTGAATTATGGTTATTTCTGTCAGTTAATACAGTTCATTAAAGTTGTCATCCAAATCCATCCAGTTGAAGGCCCAGAACAGGCTCACCAGGTCAAAATTCTGCAGAGTGAACACTAACAGGAGGTCCAACTAGGACCCCAACCGCCTAGTACAGGCATGTCCAAACGGCGGCCCTCCAGCTGTTGTGAAACTACATATCCCAGCATGCCCTGACACAGTTTTGCTATCAGAGAATGCTAAAGCTGTGTCAGGGCATGCTGGGATGTGTAGTTTCACAACAGCTGGAGGGCCGCAGTTTGGACATGCCTGCCCTAGTATGTCTTCTGGGATCAAATATTACTAGCAAGGAAAGAAAAGGAAAACTCTTTTTGTTGGGGCATGCTTGGAAGAAATGAAGAATTTATGTAGTGAAAACATCAGAAAAATCTTTTATTGGTGTGCATTAAAAACAGGTGGTGTTTATATACATCACAACACTTGGTGCTTTATACAGGTACACAAAAACAAGACATATATTGTGATAAACAAAACATGACTGTTGCACAGCAAGCAATCTTTTTGATATATAATGATATACAAAAATTATTTGGTATGTAACAGCCAATTTTGTGGGTGGCTCTCAATAAAAGTTTAAGTCACTCTTTTTTATGGCTGTATTTATTGGTCATGTGCAGATAAAAACATATAGTAACAATGGACAAAATTACATAATAGTTTAAAATGAGGCAAAATATCTTTGTGTTTCGGATACCTGAGTAGTTTTAATAATTATTATAAAATTCTTAGATATATACAGTATCCCAAATATATTTATATATTGCACAGGCAAGTCTCGATTACTGATAAACAGTGATCTGATGGTAACTTATAGATACAAGTATTATACCATATCTTCTTTTAGTGTATAGTTGATATTTGAATATAGTTTTCACTTAAGTGGGTAGTAAATATCAAAGACTCACTCCCAACTGTCTCTACATCTACTGCCTATTCGTGTGTTACAAATGACCAGTGAATGAGTGGGTGAGATTACAGCACCTGCCCCTCCCCCACCCAGGGCACCCCCGCGACCGCCCCTCTCCCACCCGTGGCACCCCCGAACCCACTCCTCCATCCGTGTCTCCCCCGTACCCGCCACTCCCCCAACCACAGCACATACTAGGTGATTCATCGTGCCCTGCGTGCGCTGTTCACGCCGTCGCAAGGGGCTACAGCCCCTTAACCATTGCACGCCCTTTGTCCGAGCAATATTTAACCACTCACAAAATTATGATTGGAGGTAATACTCCATATAATAAAAATATAGCACGCCCCATGGGCGTGCAAGGGTTAAGGGGGCATAGCCCCTTGCGACGGTGTGAAGAGCGTCCGTAGGACGTGACAAATCACCTAGTGAATTATATATATATGTGTACTTATATAAAGGGGCTACGGACCCCGAAATGTATGGATGCTTTTGTGACCAATTTGAATACATTTTACATGGATGAAAGTCCCGGAGTGTCGCTGTCTTTTCTTCTGTATCTCTCTACACCACGGAGGGCACCTGGGCATAATCTATATCTCTCGGGAGTGCCGGACCACCCAAGAACTTCTATATATACTGTATGTATATATGTGTTAGGGGTAGTGATGTGCACCGGACATTTTTCGGGTTTTGTGTTTTGGTTTTGGATTCGGTTCCACGGCCGTGTTTTGGATTCGGACGCGTTTTGGCAAAACCTCCCTGAAATTTTTTTGTCTGATTCGGGTGTGTTTTGGATTCGGGTGTTTTTTACAAAAAACCCTCAAAAACAGCTTAAATCATAGAATTTGGGGGTCATTTTGATCCCATAGTATTATTAACCTCAATAACCATAATTTCCACTCATTTTCAGTCTATTCTGAACACCTCACACCTCACAATATTATTTTTAATCCTAAAATTTGCACCGAGGTCGCTGTGTGACTAAGCTAAGCGACCCAAGTGGCCGACACAAACACCTGGCCCATCTAGGAGTGGCACTGCAGTGTCACGCAGGATGGCCCTTCCAAAAAACACTCCCCAAACAGCACATGACGCAAAGAAAAAAAGAGGCGCAATGAGGTAGCTGTGTGAGTAAGCTAAGCGACCCTAGTGGCCGACACAAACACCTGGCCCATCTAGGAGTGGCACTGCAGTGTCACGCAGGATGGCCCTTCCAAAAAACACTCCCCAAACAGCAGCACATGACGCAAAGAAGAAAAAAAAGAGGCGCAATGAGGTAGCTGTGTGAGTAAGCTAAGCGACCCTAGTGGCCGACACAAACACCTGGCCCATCTAGGAGTGGCACTGCAGTGTCACGCAGGATGGCCCTTCCAAAAAACACCCCCCAAACAGCACATGACGCAAAGAAAAATGAAAGAAAAAAGAGGTGCAAGATGGAATTGTCCTTGGGCCCTCCCACCCACCCTTATGTTGTATAAACAGGACATGCACACTTTAACCAACCCATCATTTCAGTGACAGGGTCTGCCACACGACTGTGACTGAAATGACGGGTTGGTTTGGACCCCCACCAAAAAAGAAGCAATTAATCTCTCCTTGCACAAACTGGCTCTACAGAGGCAAGATGTCCACCTCATCATCATCCTCCGATATATCACCGTGTACATCCCCCTCCTCACAGATTATCAATTCGTCCCCACTGGAATCCACCATCTCAGCTCCCTGTGTACTTTGTGGAGGCAATTGCTGCTGGTCAATGTCTCCACGGAGGAATTGATTATAATTCATTTTAATGAACATCATCTTCTCCACATTTTCTGGATGTAACCTCGTACGCCGATTGCTGACAAGGTGAGCGGCGGCACTAAACACTCTTTCGGAGTACACACTTGTGGGAGGGCAACTTAGGTAGAATAAAGCAAGTTTGTGCAAGGGCCTCCAAATTGCCTCTTTTTCCTGCCAGTATAAGTACGGACTGTCTGACGTGCCTACTTGGATGCGGTCACTCATATAATCCTCCACCATTCTTTCAATGGGGAGAGAATCATATGCAGTGACAGTAGACGACATGTCCGTAATCGTTGTCAGGTCCTTCAGTCCGGACCAGATGTCAGCATCAGCAGTCGCTCCAGACTGCCCTGCATCACCGCCAGCGGGTGGGCTCGGAATTCTGAGCCTTTTCCTCGCACCCACAGTTGCAGGAGAATGTGAAGGAGGAGATGTTGACAGGTCGCGTTCCGCTTGACTTGACAATTTTGTCACCAGCAGTTCTTTGAACCCCAGCAGACTTGTGTCTGCCGGAAAGAGAGATCGAAGGTAGGCTTTAAATCTAGGATCGAGCACGGTGGCCAAAATGTAGTGCTCTGATTTCAACAGATTGACCACCCGTGAATCCTTGTTAAGCGAATTAAGGGCTCCATCCACAAGTCCCACATGCCTAGCGGAATCGCTCTGTGTTAGCTCCTCCTTCAATGTCTCCAGCTTCTTCTGCAAAAGCCTGATGAGGGGAATGACCTGACTCAGGCTGGCAGTGTCTGAACTGACTTCACGTGTGGCAAGTTCAAAAGGTTGCAGAACCTTGCACAACGTTGAAATCATTCTCCACTGCGCTTGAGACAGGTGCATTCCACCTCCTATATCGTGCTCAGTTGTATAGGCTTGAATGGCCTTTTGCTGCTCCTCCAACCTCTGAAGCATATAGAGGGTTGAATTCCACCTCGTTACCACTTCTTGCTTCAGATGATGGCAGGGCAGGTTCAGGCGTTTTTGGTGGTGCTCCAGTCTTCTGTACGTGGTGCCTGTACGCCGAAAGTGTCCCGCAATTCTTCTGGCCACCGACAGCATCTCTTGCACGCCCCTCTCGTTTTTTAAATAATTCTGCACCACCAAATTCAAGGTATGTGCAAAACATGGGACGTGCTGGAATTTGCCCATATTTAATGCACACACAATATTGCTGGCGTTGTCCGATGCCACAAATCCACAGGAGAGTCCAATTGGGGTAAGCCATTCTGCGATGATCTTCCTCAGTTGCCGTAAGAGGTTTTTAGCTGTGTGCGTATTCTGGAAAGCGGTGATACAAAGCGTAGCCTGCCTAGGAAAGAGTTGGCGTTTGCGAGATGCTGCTACTGGTGCCGCCGCTGCTGTTCTTGCGGCGGGAGTCCATACATCTACCCAGTGAGCTGTCACAGTCATATAGTCCTGAGCCTGCCCTGCTCCACTTGTCCACATGTCCGTGGTTAAGTGGACATTGGGTACAACTGCATTTTTTAGGACACTGGTGAGTCTTTTTCTGAGGTCTGTGTACATTTTCGGTATCGCCTGCCTAGAGAAATGGAACCTAGATGGTATTTGGTACCAGGGACACAGTACCTCCAACAAGTCTCTAGTTGCCTCTGCAGTAATGATGGATACCGGAACCACGTTTCTCACCGCCCAGGATGCCAAGGCCTCAGTTATCCGCTTTGCAGCAGGATGACTGCTGTGATATTTCATCTTCCTCGCAAAGGACTGTTGGACAGTCAATTGCTTGGTGGAAGTAGTAAAAGTGGTCTTACGAGTACGACTTCCCCTCTGGGATGACCATCGACTCCCAGCAGCAACAACAGCAGCGCCAGCAGCAGTAGGCGTTACACACAAGGATGCATCGGAGGAATCCCAGGCAGGAGAGGACTCGTCAGAATTGCCAGTGACATGGCCTGCAGGACTATTGGCATTCCTGGGGAAGGAGGAAATTGACACTGAGGGAGTTGGTGGGGTGGTTTGCGTGAGCTTGGTTACAAGAGGAAGGGATTTACTGGTCAGTGGACTGCTTCCGCTGTCGCCCAAAGTTTTTGAACTTGTCACTGACTTATGATGAATGCGCTGCAGGTGACGTATAAGGGAGGATGTTCCGAGGTGGTTAACGTCCTTACCCCTACTTATTACAGCTTGACAAAGGCAACACACGGCTTGACAAATGTTGTCCGCATTTCTGTTGAAATACTTCCACACCGAAGAGCTGATTTTTTTGGTATTTTCACCAGGCATGTCAATGGCCCTATTCCTCCCACGGACAACAGGTGTCTCCCCGGGTGCCTGACTTAAACAAACCACCTCACCATCAGAATCCTCCTGGTCAATTTCCTCCCCAGCGCCAGCAACACCCATATCCTCCTCATCCTGGTGTACTTCAACACTGACATCTTCAATCTGACTATCAGGAACTGGACTGCGGGTGCTCCTTCCAGCACTTGCAGGGGGCGTGCAAATGGTGGAAGGCGCATGCTCTTCACGTCCAGTGTTGGGAAGGTCAGGCATCGCAAACGACACAATTGGACTCTCCTTGTGGATTTGTGATTTCGAAGAACGCACAGTTCTTTGCTGTGCTTTTGCCAGCTTGAGTCTTTTCATTTTTCTAGCGAGAGGCTGAGTGCTTCCATCCTCATGTGAAGCTGAACCACTAGCCATGAACATAGGCCAGGGCCTCAGCCGTTCCTTGCCACTCCGTGTGGTAAATGGCATATTGGCAAGTTTACGCTTCTCCTCTGACAATTTTATTTTAGATTTTTGAGTCCTTTTTTTACTGATATTTGGTGTTTTGGATTTTACATGCTCTGTACTATGACATTGGGCATCGGCCTTGGCAGACGACGTTGCTGGCATTTCATCGTCTCGGCCATGACTAGTGGCAGCAGCTTCAGCACGAGGTGGAAGTCGATCTTGATCTTTCCCTATTTTTGGAACCTCAACATTTTTGTTCTCCATATTTTAATAGGCACAACTAAAAGGCACCTCAGGTAAACACAATGGAGATGGATACTAGTATACTTATGGATGGACGAGCGACTGCCGACACAGAGGTAGCTACAGCCGTGGACTACCGTACTGCGTCTGCTGCTAATATAGACTGGATGATAATGATATAAAAAATATATATATATATCACTACTGCAGCCGGACAGGTATATATTATATAATGACGGACCTGCTGGACACTGTCAGCAGCACTGCAGACTCCTAAAGTAAGCTACTAGTAGTATCAAGAAGATAGAAAGAAAAAAAAACACCACAGGTAGGTGGTATACAATTATGGATGGACGAGCGACTGCCGACACAGAGGTAGCTACAGCCGTGGACTACCGTACTGCGTCTGCTGCTAATATAGACTGGATGATAATGATATAAAAAATATATATATATATATATCACTACTGCAGCCGGACAGGTATATATTATATAATGACGGACCTGCTGGACACTGTCAGCAGCACTGCAGACTCCTAAAGTAAGCTACTAGTAGTATCAAGAAGATAGAAAAAAAAAAAACACCACAGGTAGGTGGTATACAATTATGGATGGACGAGCGACTGCCGACACAGAGGTAGCTACAGCCGTGGACTACCGTACTGCGTCTGCTGCTAATATAGACTGGATGATAATGATATAAAAAATATATATATATATCACTACTGCAGCCGGACAGGTATATATTATATAATGACGGACCTGCTGGACACTGTCAGCAGCACTGCAGACTCCTAAAGTAAGCTACTAGTAGTATCAAGAAGATAGAAAAAAACAAAACACCACAGGTAGGTGGTATACAATTATGGATGGACGAGCGACTGCCGACACAGAGGTAGCTACAGCCGTGGACTACCGTACTGCGTCTGCTGCTAATATAGACTGGATGATAATGATATAAAAAATATATATATATATATCACTACTGCAGCCGGACAGGTATATATTATATAATGACGGACCTGCTGGACACTGTCAGCAGCACTGCAGACTCCTAAAGTAAGCTACTAGTAGTATCAAGAAGATAGAAAAAAAAAAAACACCACAGGTAGGTGGTATACAATTATGGATGGACGAGCGACTGCCGACACAGAGGTAGCTACAGCCGTGGACTACCGTACTGCGTCTGCTGCTAATATAGACTGGATGGTAATGATATAAAATATATATATATATCACTACTGCAGCCGGACAGGTATATATTATATAATGACGGACCTGCTGGACACTGTCAGCAGCACTGCAGACTCCTAAAGTAAGCTACTAGTAGTATCAAGAAGATAGAAAAAAAAAAAACACCACAGGTAGGTGGTATACAATTATGGATGGACGAGCGACTGCCGACACAGAGGTAGCTACAGCCGTGGACTACCGTACTGCGTCTGCTGCTAATATAGACTGGATGATAATGATATAAAAAATATATATATATCACTACTGCAGCCGGACAGGTATATATTATATAATGACGGACCTGCTGGACACTGTCAGCAGCACTGCAGACTCCTAAAGTAAGCTACTAGTAGTATCAAGAAGATAGAAAAAAAAAAAAACACCACAGGTAGGTGGTATACAATTATGGATGGACGAGCGACTGCAGTGCCGACACAGAGGTAGCTACAGCCGTGGACTACCGTACTGCGTCTGCTGCTAATATAGACTGGATGATAATGATATAAAAAATATATATATATCACTACTGCAGCCGGACAGGTATATATTATATAATTAATGACGGACCTGCTGGACACTGTCAGCAGAATGCGTTTATAGAATAAAAACACCACACGACGAGTGTTTAACTTTTTCAGGCAGACAATCACAATATACTGGTGGTCAGACAGTGGTCACTGGTCAGTCACACTGGCAGTGGCACTCTGGCAGCAAAAGTGTGCACTGTTAAATAATATGTACTCCTGCTACTGCTCCCCAGTCTCCCCCACAATTAAGCTGTGTGAGCACTGAGCACTCAGCACAGTCAGATATACATAGATGATGCAGCACACTGAGGCTGAGCACAGATATGGTATACTGTTACTGTGTCACTGTGTATCGTTTTTTTTCAGGCAGAGAACGGATTATATTAAATAATAATATAATAAAAAAACTGCACTGGTGGTCACTGGTCAGTCACTAGTAAACTCTGCACTCTCTGAGTACTCCTAAGCTCCAGTAAATCAAGTGTCTCACTCTCACTCTCTCTCTTCTAATCTAAATGGAGAGGACGCCAGCCACGTCCTCTCCCTATGAATCTCAATGCACGTGTGAAAATTAGAGATGAGCGCCGGAAATTTTTCGGGTTTTGTGTTTTGGTTTTGGGTTCGGTTCCGCGGCCGTGTTTTGGGTTCGACCGCGTTTTGGCAAAACCTAACCGAATTTTTTTTGTCGGATTCGGGTGTTTTTTTCCAAAAAACCTAAAAAACAGCTTAAATCATAGAATTTGGGGGTCATTTTGATCCCAAAGTATTATTAACCTCAAAAACCATCATTTCCACTCATTTTCAGTCTATTCTGAATACCTCACACCTCACAATATTATTTTTAGTCCTAAAATTTGCACCGAGGTCGCTGGATGACTAAGCTAAGCGACCCTAGTGGCCGACACAAACACCTGGCCCATCTAGGAGTGGCACTGCAGTGTCACGCAGGATGTCCCTTCCAAAAAACCCTCCCCAAACAGCACATGACGCAAAGAAAAAAAGAGGCGCAATGAGGTAGCTGTGTGAGTAAGATAAGCGACCCTAGTGGCCGACACAAACACCGGGCCCATCTAGGAGTGTCACTGCAGTGTCACGCAGGATGTCCCTTCCAAAAAACCCTCCCCAAACAGCACATGACGCAAAGAAAAAAAGAGGCGCAATGAGGTAGCTGTGTAAGATAAGCGACCCTAGTGGCCGACACAAACACCGGGCCCATCTAGGAGTGTCACTGCAGTGTCACGCAGGATGTCCCTTCCAAAAAACCCTCCCCAAACAGCACATGACGCATAGAAAAAAAGAGGCGCAATGAGGTAGCTGTGTGAGTAAGATAAGCGACCCTAGTGGCCGACACAAACACCGGGCCCATCTAGGAGTGGCACTGCAGTGTCACGCAGGATGGCCCTTCCAAAAAACCCTCCCCAAACAGCACATGACGCAAAGAAAAAAAGAGGCGCAATGAGGTAGCTGTGTGAGTAAGATAAGCGACCCTAGTGGCCGACACAAACACCGGGCCCATCTAGGAGTGTCACTGCAGTGTCACGCAGGATGTCCCTTCCAAAAAAACCTCCCCAAACAGCACATGACGCAAAGAAAAAAAGAGGCGCAATGAGGTAGCTGTGTGAGTAAGATAAGCGACCCTAGTGGCCGACACAAACACCGGGCCCATCTAGGAGTGGCACTGCAGTGTCACGCAGGATGGCCCTTCCAAAAAACCCTCCCCAAACAGCACATGACGCAAAGAAAAAAAGAGGTGCAATGAGGTAGCTGTGTGAGTAAGATAAGCGACCCTAGTGGCCGACACAAACACCGGGCCCATCTAGGAGTGGCACTGCAGTGTCACGCAGGATGGCCCTTCCAAAAAACCCTCCCCAAACAGCACATGACGCAAAGAAAAATTAAAGAAAAAAGAGGTGCAAGATGGAATTGTCCTTGGGCCCTCCCACCCACCCTTATGTTGTATAAACAGGACATGCACACTTTAACCAACCCATCATTTCAGTGACAGGGTCTGCCACACGACTGTGACTGATATGACGGGTTGGTTTGGACCCCCACCAAAAAAGAAGCAATTAATCTCTCCTTGCACAAACTGGCTCTACAGAGGCAAGATGTCCACCTCATCATCATCCTCCGATATATCACCGTGTACATCCCGCTCCTCACAGATTATCAATTCGTCCCCACTGGAATCCACCATCTCAGCTCCCTGTGTACTTTGTGGAGGCAATTGCTGCTGGTCAATGTCTCCGCGGAGGAATTGATTATAATTCATTTTAATGAACATCATCTTCTCCACATTTTCTGGATGTAACCTCGTACGCCGATTGCTGACAAGGTGAGCGGCGGCACTAAACACTCTTTCGGAGTACACACTTGTGGGAGGGCAACTTAGGTAGAATAAAGCCAGTTTGTGCAAGGGCCTCCAAATTGCCTCTTTTTCCTGCCAGTATAAGTACGGACTGTGTGACGTGCCTACTTGGATGCGGTCACTCATATAATCCTCCACCATTCTTTCAATGTTGAGAGAATCATATGCAGTGACAGTAGACGACATGTCCGTAATCGTTGTCAGGTCCTTCAGTCCGGACCAGATGTCAGCATCAGCAGTCGCTCCAGACTGCCCTGCATCACCGCCAGCGGGTGGGCTCGGAATTCTGAGCCTTTTCCTCGCACCCCCAGTTGCGGGAGAATGTGAAGGAGGAGATGTTGACAGGTCGCGTTCCGCTTGACTTGACAATTTTCTCACCAGCAGGTCTTTCAACCCCAGCAGACTTGTGTCTGCCGGAAAGAGAGATCCAAGGTAGGCTTTAAATCTAGGATCGAGCACGGTGGCCAAAATGTAGTGCTCTGATTTCAACAGATTGACCACCCGTGAATCCTTGTTAAGCGAATTAAGGGCTCCATCCACAAGTCCCACATGCCTAGCGGAATCGCTCCGTGTTAGCTCCTCCTTCAATGTCTCCAGCTTCTTCTGCAAAAGCCTGATGAGGGGAATGACCTGACTCAGGCTGGCAGTGTCTGAACTGACTTCACGTGTGGCAAGTTCAAAGGGCATCAGAACCTTGCACAACGTTGAAATCATTCTCCACTGCGCTTGAGACAGGTGCATTCCACCTCCTATATCGTGCTCAATTGTATAGGCTTGAATGGCCTTTTGCTGCTCCTCCAACCTCTGAAGCATATAGAGGGTTGAATTCCACCTCGTTACCACTTCTTGCTTCAGATGATGGCAGGGCAGGTTCAGTAGTTTTTGGTGGTGCTCCAGTCTTCTGTACGTGGTGCCTGTACGCCGAAAGTGTCCCGCAATTCTTCTGGCCACCGACAGCATCTCTTGCACGCCCCTCTCGTTTTTTAAATAATTCTGCACCACCAAATTCAAGGTATGTGCAAAACATGGGACGTGCTGGAATTTGCCCATATTTAATGCACACACAATATTGCTGGCGTTGTCCGATGCCACAAATCCACAGGAGAGTCCAATTGGGGTAAGCCATTCTGCGATGATCTTCCTCAGTTGCCGTAAGAGGTTTTTAGCTGTGTGCGTATTCTGGAAACCGGTGATACAAAGCGTAGCCTGCCTAGGAAAGAGTTGGCGTTTGCGAGATGCTGCTACTGGTGCCGCCACTGCTGTTCTTGCGGCGGGAGTCCATACATCTACCCAGTGGGCTGTCACAGTCATATAGTCCTGACCCTGCCCTGCTCCACTTGTCCACATGTCCGTGGTTAAGTGGACATTGGGTACAGCTGCATTTTTTAGGACACTGGTGACTCTTTTTCTGAGGTCTGTGTACATTTTCGATATCGCCTGCCTAGAGAAATGGAACCTAGATGGTATTTGGTACCGGGGACACAGTACCTCCAACAAGTCTCTAGTTGGCTCTGCAGTAATGATGGATACCGGAACCACGTTTCTCACCACCCAGGATGCCAAGGCCTCAGTTATCCGCTTTGCAGTAGGATGACTGCTGTGATATTTCATCTTCCTCGCAAAGGACTGTTGAACAGTCAATTGCTTACTGGAAGTAGTACAAGTGGGCTTACGACTTCCCCTCTGGGATGACCATCGACTCCCAGCAGCAACAACAGCAGCGCCAGCAGCAGTAGGCGTTACACGCAAGGATGCATCGGAGGAATCCCAGGCAGGAGAGGACTCGTCAGAATTGCCAGTGACATGGCCTGCAGGACTATTGGCATTCCTGGGGAAGGAGGAAATTGACACTGAGGGAGTTGGTGGGGTGGTTTGCGTGAGCTTGGTTACAAGAGGAAGGGATTTACTGGTCAGTGGACTGCTTCCGCTGTCGCCCAAAGTTTTTGAACTTGTCACTGACTTATTATGAATGCGCTGCAGGTGACGTATAAGGGAGGATGTTCCGAGGTGGTTAACGTCCTTACCCCTACTTATTACAGCTTGACAAAGGCAACACACGGCTTGACACCTGTTGTCCGCATTTCTGTTGAAATACTTCCACACCGAAGAGCTGATTTTTTTGGTATTTTCACCAGGCATGTCAGTGGCCATATTCCTCCCACGGACAACAGGTGTCTCCCCGGGTGCCTGACTTAAACAAACCACCTCACCATCAGAATCCTCCTGGTCAATTTCCTCCCCAGCGCCAGCAACACCCATATCCTCCTCATCCTGGTGTACTTCAACACTGACATCTTCAATCTGACTATCAGGAACTGGACTGCGGGTGCTCCTTCCAGCACTTGCAGGGGGCGTGCAAATGGTGGAAGGCGCATGCTCTTCACGTCCAGTGTTGGGAAGGTCAGGCATCGCAACCGACACAATTGGACTCTCCTTGTGGATTTGGGATTTCGAAGAACGCACAGTTCTTTGCGGTGCTTTTGCCAGCTTGAATCTTTTCAGTTTTCTAGCGAGAGGCTGAGTGCTTCCATCCTCATGTGAAGCTGAACCACTAGCCATGAACATAGGCCAGGGCCTCAGCCGTTCCTTGCCACTCCGTGTGGTAAATGGCATATTGGCAAGTTTACGCTTCTCCTCCGACAATTTTATTTTAGGTTTTGGAGTCCTTTTTTTACTGATATTTGGTGTTTTGGATTTGACATGCTCTGTACTATGACATTGGGCATCGGCCTTGGCAGACGACGTTGCTGGCATTTCATCGTCTCGGCCATGACTAGTGGCAGCAGCTTCAGCACGAGGTGGAAGTGGATCTTGATCTTTCCCTAATTTTGGAACCTCAACATTTTTGTTCTCCATATTTTAATAGGCACAACTAAAAGGCACCTCAGGTAAACAATGGAGATGGATGGATACTAGTATACAATTATGGATGGACTGCCGTGTGCCGACACAGAGGTAGCTACAGCCGTGAACTACCGTACTGTGTCTGCTGCTAATATAGACTGGTTGATAATGAGATGTAGTATGTATAAAGAAGAAAGAAAAAAAAAACCACGGGTAGGTGGTATACAATTATGGATGGACTGCCGAGTGCCGACACAGAGGTAGCTACAGCCGTGGACTACCGTACTGTACTGTGTCTGCTGCTAATATAGACTGGATGATAATGAGATGTAGTATGTATAAAGAAGAAAGAAAAAAAAACCACGGGTAGGTGGTATACAATTATGGATGGACTGCTGAGTGCCGACACAGAGGTAGCTACAGCCGTGAACTACCGTACTGTGTCTGCTGCTAATATAGACTGGTTGATAATGATATGTAGTATGTATAAAGAAGAAAGAAAAAAAAACCACGGGTAGGTGGTATACAATTATGGATGGACTGCCGAGTGCCGACACAGAGGTAGCTACAGCCGTGGACTACCGTACTGTACTGTGTCTGCTGCTAATATAGACTGGATGATAATGAGATGTAGTATGTATAAAGAAGAAAGAAAAAAAAAACACGGGTAGGTGGTATACAATTATGGATGGACTGCCGAGTGCCGACACAGAGGTAGCTACAGCCATGGACTACCGTACTGTACTGTGTCTGCTGCTAATATAGACTGGATGATAATGAGATGTAGTATGTATAAAGAAGAAAGAAAAAAAAAACACGGGTAGGTGGTATACAATTATGGATGGACTGCCGAGTGCCGACACAGAGGTAGCTACAGCCGTGGACTACCGTACTGTACTGTGTCTGCTGCTAATATAGACTGGATGATAATGAGATGTAGTATGTATAAAGAAGAAAGAAAAAAAAACCACGGGTAGGTGGTATACAATTATGGATGGACTGCCGAGTGCCGACACAGAGGTAGCTACAGCCGTGGACTACCGTACTGTACTGTGTCTGCTGCTAATATAGACTGGATGATAATGAGATGTAGTATGTATAAAGAAGAAAGAAAAAAAAACCACGGGTAGGTGGTATACAATTATGGATGGACTGCCGAGTGCCGACACAGAGGTAGCTACAGCCGTGAACTACCGTACTGTGTCTGCTGCTAATATAGACTGGTTGATAATGAGATGTAGTATGTATAAAGAAGAAAGAAAAAAAAAAACACGGGTAGGTGGTATACAATTATGGATGGACTGCCGAGTGCCGACACAGAGATAGCTACAGCCGTGGACTACCGTACTGTACTGTGTCTGCTGCTAATATAGACTGGATGATAATGAGATGTAGTATGTATAAAGAAGAAAGAAAAAAAAAACCACGGGTAGGTGGTATACAATTATGGATGGACTGCCGAGTGCCGACACAGAGGTAGCTACAGCCGTGGACTACCGTACTGTACTGTGTCTGCTGCTAATATAGACTGAATGATAATGAGATGTAGTATGTATAAAGAAGAAAGAAAAAAAAAACCACGGGTAGGTGGTATACAATTATGGATGGACTGCCGAGTGCCGACACAGAGGTAGCTATAGCCGTGAACTACCGTACTGTGTCTGCTGCTAGTATAGACTGGATGATAAATAATGATATAAAAAATAATAAGATTTTACTTACCGATAAATATATTTCTCGTAGTCCGTAGTGGATGCTGGGGACTCCGTCAGGACCATGGGGAATAGCGGCTCCGCAGGAGACAGGGCACAAAAGTAAAAGCTTTAGGATCAGGTGGTGTGCACTGGCTCCTCCCCCTATGACCCTCCTCCAAGCCTCAGTTAGGATACTGTGCCCGGACGAGCGTACACAATAAGGAAGGATTTTGAATCCCTGGTAAGACTCATACCAGCCACACCAATCACACTGTACAACCTGTGATCTGAACCCAGTTAACAGCATGATAACAGCGGAGCCTCTGAAAAGATGGCTCACAACAATAATAACCCGATTTTTTTGTACCAATAACTATGTACAAGTATTGCAGACAATCCGCACTTGGGATGGGCGCCCAGCATCCACTACGGACTACGAGAAATAGATTTATCGGTAAGTAAAATCTTATTTTCTCTAACGTCCTAGTGGATGCTGGGGACTCCGTCAGGACCATGGGGATTATACCAAAGCTCCCAAACGGGCGGGAGAGTGCGGATGACTCTGCAGCACCGAATGAGAGAACTCCAGGTCCTCTTTAGCCAGGGTATCAAATTTGTAGAATTTTACAAACGTGTTCTCCCCCCGACCACGTAGCTGCTCGGCAGAGTTGTAATGCCGAGACCCCTCGGGCAGCCGCCCAGAATGAGCCCACCTTCCTTGTGGAAAGGGCATTTACATATTTTGGCTGTGGCAGGCCTGCCACAGAATGTGCAAGCTGAATTGTACTACACATCCAACTAGCAATCGTCTGCTTAGAAGCAAGAGCACCCAGTTTGTTGGGTGCATACAGGATAACAGCAAGTCAGTTTTCCTGACTCCAGCCGTCCTGGAAACCGATATTTTCAGGGCCCTGACAACATCTAGCAACTTGGAGTCCTCCAAGTCCCTAGTAGCCGCAGGTACCACAATAAGCTGGTTCAGGTGAAACGCTGACCCCACCTTAGGGAGAAACTGGGGACGAGTCCGCAGCTCTGCCCTGTCCGAATGGACAATCAGATATGGGCTTTTGTGAGACAAAGCCGCCAATTCTGACACTCGCCTGGCCGAGGCCAGGGCCAACATCATGGTCACTTTCCATGTGAGATATTTCAAATCCACAGATTTGAGCGGTTTAAACCAATGTGATTTGAGGAATCCCAGAACTACGTTGAGATCCCACAGTGCCACTGGAGGCACAAAAGGGGGTTGTATATGCAGTACTCCCTTGACAAACTTCTGGACTTCAGGAACTGAAGCCAATTCTTTCTGGAAGAAAATCGACAGGGCCGAAATTTGAACCTTAATGGACCCCAATCTGAGGCCCATAGACACTCCTGTTTGCAGGAAATGCAGGAATCGACCGAGTTGAAATTTCTTCGTGGAGCTTTCCTGGCCTCACACCACGCAACATATTTTCGCCACATGTGGTGATAATGTTGTGCGGTCACGTCCTTCCTGGCTTTGACCAGGGTAGGATTGACCTCTTCCGGAATGCCTTTTTCCCTTAGGATCCGGCGTTCAACCGCCATGCCGTCAAACGCAGCCGCGGTAAGTCTTGGAACAGACATGGTACGTGCTGAAGCAAGTCCCTTCTTAGCGGCAGAGGTCATGAGTCCTCTGTGAGTATCTCTTGAAGTTCCGGGTACCAAGTCCTTCTTGGCCAATCCGGAGCCACGAGTATAGTTCTTACTCCTCTACGTCTTATAATTCTCAATACCTTGGGTATGAGAAGCAGAGGAGGAAACACATACACCGACTGGTACGCCCACGGTGTTACCAGAACGTCCACAGCTATTGCCTGAAAGTCTCTTGACCTGGCGCAATACCTGTCCCGTTTTTTGTTCAGGCGGGACGCCATCATGTACACCTTTGGTCTTTCCCAACGGTTCACAATCATGTGGAAAACTTCCCGATGAAGTCCCCACTCTCCCGGGTGGAGGTCGTGCCTGCTGAGGAAGTCTGCTTCCCAGTTGTCCACTCCCGGAATGAACACTGCTGACAGTGCTATCACATGATTTTCCGCCCAGCGAAAAATCCTTGCAGTTTTTGCCATTGCCCTCCTGCTTCTTGTGCCGCCCTGTCTGTTTACGTGGGCGACTGCCGTGATGTTGTCCCACTGGATCAATACCGGCTGACCTTGAAGCAGAGGTCTTGCTAAGCTTAGAGCATTATAAATTGCCCTTAGCTCCAGTATATTTATGTGGAGAAAAGTCTCCAGACTTGATCACACTCCCTGGAAATTTTTTCCCTGTGTGACTGCTCCCCAGCCTCTCAGGCTGGCCTCCGTGGTCACCAGCATCCAATCCTGAATGCCGAATCTGCGGCCCTCTAGAAGATGAGCACTCTGTAACCACAACAGGAGAGACACCCTTGTCCTTGGAGATAGGGTTATCCGCTGATGCATCTGAAGATGCGATCCGGACCATTTGTCCAGCAGATCCCACTGAAAAGTTCTTGCGTGGAATCTGCCGAATGGAATCGCTTCGTAATAAGCCACCATTTTTCCCAGGACTCTTGTGCAATGATGCACTGACACTTTTCCTGGTTTTAGGAGGTTCCTGACTAGCTCGGATAACTCCCTGGCTTTCTCCTCCGGGAGAAACACCTTTTTCTGGACTGTGTCCAGAATCATCCCTAGGAACAGCAGACGTGTCGTCGGAAACAACTGCGGTTTTGGAATATTTAGAATCCACCCGTGCTGTCGTAGAACTACTTGAGATAGTGCTACTCCGACCTCCAACTGTTCTCTGGACCTTGCTCTTATCAGGACGGAGGTCGTCCATTTTCTTCGAAGAAGAATCATCATTTCGGGCATTACCTTGGTAAAGACCCGGAGTGCCGTGGACAATCCAAACGGCAGCGTCTGAAACTGATAGTGACAGTTCTGTACCACGGACCTGAGATACCCTTGGTGAGAAGGGCAAATTGGGACATGGAGGTAAGCATCCCTGATGTCCCGGGACACCATATAGTCCCCTTCTACCTGGTTCGCTATCACTGCTCTGAGTGACTCCATCTTGATTTGAACCTTTGTAAGTGTTCAAATATTTCAGATTTAGAATAGGTCTCACCGAGCCTTCTGGTTTCAGTACCACAATATAGTGTGGAATAATACCCCTTTCCTTGTTGTAGGAGGGGTACTTTGATTATCACCTGCTGGGAATACAGCTTGTGAATTGTTTCCAATACTGCCTCCCTGTCGGAGGGAGACGTTGGTAAAGCAGACTTCAGGAACCTGCGAGGGGAAACGTCTCGACTTTCCAATCTGTACCCCTGGGATACTACTTGTAGGATCCAGGGGTCCTGTACGGCTCCAGCGTCATGCTGAGAACTTGGTGGAAGGCTTCTGTTCCTGGGAATGGGCTGCCTGCTGCAGTCTTCTTCCCTTTCCTCTATCCCTGGGCAGATATGCTTATGGGGACGAAAGGACTGAGGCTGAAAAGACGGTGTCTTTTTCTGCATAGATGTGACTTAGGGTAAAAACTGTGGATTTCCCAGCAGTTGCCGTGGCCACCAGGTCCGATGGACCGACCCCAAATAACTCCTCCCCTTTATACAGCAATACATCTTTGTGCCGTTTGGAATCTGCATCACCTGACCACTGTCGTGTCCATAAACATCTTTTGGCAGATATGGACATCGCACTTACTCTTGATGCCAGAGTGCAAATATCCCTCTGTGCATCTCGCATATATAGAAATGCATTCTTTAAATGCTCTATAGTAAATAAAATACTGTCCCTGTCAAGGGTATCAATATTTTCAGTCAGGGAATCCGACCAAGCCACCCCCGCGCTGCACATCCAGGCTGAGGCGATCGCTGGTCGCAGTATAACACCAGTATGTGTGTATATACTTTTTAGGATATTTTCCAGCCTCCTATCAGCTGGCTCCTTGAGGGCGGCCGTATCTGGAGACGGTACCGCCACTTGTTTTGATAAGCGTGTGAGCGCCTTATCCACCCTAAGGGGTGTTTCCCAACGCGCCCTAACTTCTGGCGGGAAAGGGTATACCGCCAATAATTTTCTATCGGGGGGAACCCACGCATCATCACACACTTCATTTAATTTATCTGATTCAGGAAAAACTATAGGTAGTTTTTCCACACCCCACATAATACCCTTTTTTGTGGTACTTGTAGTATCAGAAATATGTAACACCTCCTTCATTGCCCTTAACAAGTAACGTGTGGCCCTAAAGGAAAATACGTTTGTTTCTTCACCGTCGACACTGGAGTCAGTGTCCGTGTCTGTGTCTGTGTCGACCGACTGAGGTAAAATGGGCATTATAACGTCCCTGACGGTGTTTTAGACGCCTGGACAGATACTAATATGTTTGCCGGCCGTCTCATGTCGTCAACCGACTTGCAGCGTGTTGACATTATCACGTAATTCCTTAAATAAGCCATCTATTCCGGTGTCGACTCCCTAGAGAGTGACATCACCATTACAGGCAATTTTGCTCCGCCTCCCAACATCGTCCTCATACATGTCGACACACACGTACCGACACACAGCACACACACATGGAATGCTCTGATAGAGGACAGGACCCACTAGCCCTTTGGGGAGACAGAGGGAGAGTTTGCCAGCACACACCAAAAACGCTATAATTATACAGGGACAACCTTTATATAAGTGCTTTTCCCTTATAGCATTTTAATATATGTAGTCATATCGCCAAATCAGTGCCCCTCCTCTCTGTTTTAACCCTGTTTCTGTAGTGCAGTGCAGGGGAAAGCCTGGGAGCCTTCCCACCAGCATTTCTGTGAGGGAAAATGGCGCTGTGTGCTGAGGAGAATAGGCCCCCTCCCCCTTTTCGGCGGGCTTCTTCTCCCGTTTTTCTGAGACCTGGCAGGGGTTAAATACATCCATATAGCCCCCAGGGGCTATATGTGATGTATTTTTAGCCAGAATAAGGTACTATCATTGCTGCCCAGGGCGCCCCCCCCAGCACCCTGCACCCTCAGTGACCACTGTTATGAAGTGTGCTGACAACAATGGCGCACAGCTGCAGTGCTGTGCGCTACCTTATGAAGACTGAAAAGTCTTCTGCCGCCGGTTTCTGGACCTCTTCATTTTTCGGCATCTGCAAGGGGGTCGGCGGCGCGGCTCCGGGACGAACCCCAGGGTGAGACCTGTGTTCCGACTCCCTCTGGAGCTAATGGTGTCCAGTAGCCTAAGAAGCCAATCCATCCTGCACGCAGGTGAGTTCACTTCTCTCCCCTAAGTCCCTCGATGCAGTGAGCCTGTTGCCAGCAGGACTCACTGAAAATAAAAAACCTAACAAAACTTTTACTCTAAGCAGCTCTTTAGGAGAGCCACCTAGATTGCACCCTTCTCGGCCGGGCACAAAAATCTAACTGAGGCTTGGAGGAGGGTCATAGGGGGAGGAGCCAGTGCACACCACCTGATCCTAAAGCTTTTACTTTTGTGCCCTGTCTCCTGCGGAGCCGCTATTCCCCATTGTCCTGACGGAGTCCCCAGCATCCACTAGGACGTTAGAGAAATATATATATCACTACTGCAGCCGGACAGGTATATATTATATAATGACGGACCTGCTGGACACTGTCTGTCAGCAGAATGAGTTTTTTAATTTTTATAGAATAAAAAAACACCACACAAGTCACACGACGAGTGTACTTTTTCAGGCAGACAATCACAATATACCATACTGGTGGTCAGTGGTCAGTCACACTGGCAGTGGCACTCTGGCAGCAA
The DNA here is from genome assembly GCF_028390025.1 of Pseudophryne corroboree. Lineage (NCBI taxonomy): Eukaryota > Metazoa > Chordata > Amphibia > Anura > Myobatrachidae > Pseudophryne > Pseudophryne corroboree. The sequence goes on from NC_086445.1 coordinate 84,666,835, forward strand.
AAGTGTGCACTGTTTAATATGTACTCCTGGCTCCTGCTATAACCTATAACTGCTCCCCAGTCTCCCCCACAATTAAGCTGTGTGAGCACAGTCAGATATTATACATAGATGATGCAGCACACTGGGCTGAGCACAGATATGGTATGTGAGTGTGACTGAGTCACTGTGTATCGTTTTTTTCAGGCAGAGAACAAGAACAGAACGGATTATTAAATAATAATAAATTATAAAACTGCACTGGTGGTCAGGTCACTGGTCATCAGTCACTAGTATAACTCCTCCTAAGCTCCAGTAAGTAAATGAAGTGTCTCACTCTCACTCTCCTATCTATTTTAATTTCTAAACGGAGAGGACGCCAGCCACGTCCTCTCCCTATCAATCTCAATGCACGTGTGAAAATGGCCGCGACGCGCGGCTCCTTATATAGAATCCGAGTCTCGCGATAGAATCCGAGCCTCGCGAGAATCCGACAGCGTGATGATGACGTTCGGGCGCGCTCGGGTTAACCGAGCAAGGCGGGAAGATCCGAGTCGCTCGGACCCGTGTAAAAAAACATGAAGTTCGGGCGGGTTCGGATTCAGAGAAACCGAACCCGCTCATCTCTAGTGAAAATGGCGGCGACGCGCGGCTCCTTATATAGAATCCGAGTCTCGCGATAGAATACGAGCCTCGCGAGAATCCGACAGCGGGATGATGACGTTCGGGCGCGCTCGGGTTAGCCGAGCAAGGCGGGAAGATCCGAGTCTGCCTCGGATCCGTGTAAAAAGGCTGAAGTTCGGGGGGGTTCGGATTCCGAGGAACCGAACCCGCTCATCACTACTTTATACTACAATGCAGCACAGATATGGAGCGTTTTTCAGGCAGAGAACGTATAATACTGGTGGTCACTGGTCAGCAAAACTCTGCACTGTACTCCTCCTATATAATACTGCTGGTCCCCAGTCCCCACAATAAAGCAGTGTGAGCACAGATATATGCAGCACACTGAGCACAGATATGGAGCGTTTTTCAGGCAGAGAACGTATAATACTGGTGGTCACTGGTCAGCAAAACTCTGCACTGTACTCCTCCTATAATACTGCTGGTCCCCAGAATAAAGATATTTGCAGCCCCCTGAAACAAAGTGAGAGGACGCCAGCCACGTCCTCTCACTATCATTTCCAATGCACAAGTGAAAAATGGCGGCGACGCGCGGCTCCTTATATAGAATCCAAATCTCGCAAGAATCCGACAGCGGGATGATGACGTTCGGGCGCGCTCGGGTTTACCGAGCAATACGGGAGAATCCGAGTATGCCTCGGACCCGTGTAAAATGGGTGAAGTTCGGGGGGGGGGGTTCGGATTCCGAGGAACCGAACCCGCTCATCACTAGTTAGGGGTTCCGGCGACCATCGTGTTTAAAATATAGTTTTTTTTAGTAGACTCAATAAAGCTTAAAAAAATGTAAAAAAAAAATGGGCGGAGCATAAAAGATATTTTGGGGTTAAAAAAGTTTTTCAATACATTTATTTTCAAAAAGACATATATATATATATATATATATAAAGGTTTAGAAAACAGCACATCTTAGATGAATATACATAATATCATGAAAAATTTATAGGGTGGGGCTATACATACAACCTATATTTTAAACACCATGGTCGCCGGAGCCCCTAATACCTTATACTCTATCCTAATTTCTTATAGCATCTCACCAATGCTAAAACTTTAGGGATTGACCGACGCCCTCTGTAAGGGAGTGTTTTTTCGTCAACTTTTGACTTTGATTTAGGGTTCTTTCACCGTCACATGTGGCGCTATACTTTCATTACATTTATGTATATATATGTGTATTTTTTTTTTTTTTTTTTTTTTTAACTTTATATAATAGTAAGAAAAGTATGTTCTTGCACCTGCTTTATAAATGGCAAGCTATTTTTTTCAATGCATGTATTTCTTTTTTGTAGATATATTTTATAGTATTATGACATGCCCATGCACACACTGTACACAGTACTGCTGTGTTTTGTGCACCTTCACCTCCTCCTATTCCCAGTTTGATGTCCAAGGTACAGAAACCACAAATTATATTTTCCATAGTACAAAGCAAAGGGGGAAAAATACATTTTTCCAACTGCGACATTGATATATAACACCCGCTGCCTTATCTATTCATGGAACATATGATACTGGGTTAGGCTGTAATCTGAAAAACATATGAATTACAGTTTGACAAGGCTGAGACCAACACAAATGAACAAATCTGTGAATTTACTGTGTCTTGCTCAGAAATTGGAAAGTTAAGAGACCATATAACATTTATATACAGTTTTATAGTTGGACCTTCAAAAAAATTTTTTTTATTTTTTCCCCACCACACGAGAAAGGAATTTCTCCAGAACTCCGTGGCTCTATAAATTAAATCCTGAACAACAGATAGTGCCAGAGGAAAGCCAGGTTGAGAAGTTACACATCCAACTGTGTCACAACTGTCAGAATGATATGTTCTCACAGTTGGACGCAAACCGCTAAGCTTTAAATAACTCTGATTCTGTAAGGATGCAGAGAGACGGTAATATGAGATATGAGAGAGGGGTTCCTGTGCACTTAATGGCATAACTTGTTTTTTTCATTCCACAGCATAACCGCTGCGGTGCATTGGAAGCCTTCAGCAAATGAAAACATGAGGAATCTTATCCAGGTGTGCCTTATTTTTGTAGCAGGTACAATGCATGGTCATTTTAAATTTACATGGACTGTCACTATTTTATTCCTGTCCATAAGCAATCCAATGAAAATTCATTGAATTAGGCTATACGTGTTCCTTGGTTTGATTCTGTTAATGAACCAAAAGTTTGCATATTTTCCACAGCGTCATGGGCCTGCCACAGTCACACAGCACATGGGCCCAAATGTATTAAGCCTTAACAATTGATAAAGTGGAGAAGGATAAAGAGTGGTAAATGGCCAGCCAATCAGCTTCCTAACAGCCATGTTACATGCTGTGTTTAAAAATGACAGTTAGGAGCTGATTGGCTGGTCATTTATCACTCTTTATCCTTCTCCACTTTATCACTTGTTAAGGCTGAATACATTTGGGCCATGGTGTAGTCAGAAGAGAGGCATTGGAGTGCCCATCTGAGCTTTGTTTTCACTGTAGCAAGCTCCTCCCTCCTTCCCACAGAAGTTTGTCTGTGTCTTTGTCTGTCAGACATATTTGTTTCGCCTCCAGAGACATTTTGAAAAGGAAACAATGATTTAAAGGACAATAGCTAACAAAAATGTTTACGACAGCTAATGGAAAATCGGATGCACACATGAAAGATACCTAATGTGCTATTTAAAGAAAAAAAAACCTTCTATGCAGTAAAACCGATTTACCAAAAGTGTGTGCTTCTTTCAGACCTGTCTTTAGGGTATGTAGTCAGTTTGTAGACACTCATAATGCAAACATTCGAAATTTTGCCACCAGAATGTCAACGTGGTCTTAATGTTGATGTACAGAATGTTGATGTTCAACATGTCATCCCTCACAATTTTGACACTGACAAAATATTGACCATGTCGACAGACTGGATTTTTGGGTTAGGTTAGGGTTAGGCTCAAAGTAAATGGGAATCCCTATTGTTGACATGCCGGCTATTTTCACAATTTCAACATTCTGTTGTCGACAAATATATCACACCCGTCTTGGCTGGTATGTATAAGATATGTGTTCTCTGTTGAATCTTTCCTATACCACCCACAGTCACTCATTCTGTGCGTAATATATATAAATCATAAGTGCTCTATATTTAACTACAATACAAAACAGTTGTTTGGATTGAAAAAGGAAAGAAACCCTCTTAAAATGTCAACATTTTATTATTAGAAAAGTTAAGTGCCAAATGTCACATATTGTTGTAAACCGTGACTATGGGGTTTAAACCTTGATGGTGTCAGATCAATTTTTGATTTCGCATTATGGAAATGCACAGGCAAATGAGGAATTAAATGGGCAATTAATTATTCATGCCCTATCCATCAGCACATGTGAGAATGTCAGTCTAATATCTAAATATAGGGATCACCTTTAATTATCTTCCTCAAATGAAAATGCAGATATTTTTTTTTTTTTGCTCGTGAAATGTAATCACATAAAAACGTCAAAAACAAACAAGGGCAATTTTATATAATTAGAGTGATTTTCTTATTTTAACAAAATGTTACCCAAGAGTTTAAAGTATTGTCGGAGAATATTCTGTATTTAGAAACAAAATCTCTAATTTCACAGAATGGGAAAATGTCACAACCTTTGTCCTGCAGCTGAAAATCGGTAATATTGACCTATGTAAAGGTAACCAGTCAGTTGGGTGATGTAATAAAGGCTACTCCTACTGCATTTACCATTTAGCTAATTCAGCAGCCCTGTGTAGCGTTACACGATTTCTGTTGAATACGTTTAACTGAGCTGCACACATAGGAACTGAGTTGTACAGTAATGCAATTACAAATGTGATTCTCTAGGCTACGGAACATCAAATGTTAGCAAGTGAAGCTGCCGCCCAGAAATGGAAAGAGACACTCACCGGAGCCATCGCAACTCATTCGCAACTGCATACTCATTTGCAGCCTAAACACAAAAATGAGAATAATTGACAGCTTGAGTAGGTCTATGCATGGGCGTAGCTACCATAGATGCAGGGGATGCGACTGCTCTGGGGCCCGAGTTGTCTCTGGGGCCCGAGCCTTCCCCTGCAACTTCTGTAGTTACTGAGTGAGCCCCGGCGCTGGCATCTTTTTCCTTTATGTGTTCTGCTGCACTGCAGCCACACCTGCTCACCCGGCCGCCAGCTCAGCCTCTCCTGAGTTTTAATGCTGGGAGGAGGCGAGGCTGAGTCTGCAGGGACATCCCTGGACCACGCCTGTAAGCAGACACGAGGTGGAGCCGGGCCGGGCCGGCCAGGAAAGCGGATGAGGCGGCAGTACAGCCCCAATGGTGAGTGCTGCGGGGAAGGGGTTTCTATGGAGTAATCCACAGGGGAGGGGAACGCGTGGCGGGCCTGTTCTGCGGCATGGAAGTATGCTATGGGGCCCCGTCTGGCATAGCTACGCCCCTGGGTCTGTGGCTATGCAGACTCGATGCGGCAACAGTGATGCAGGCGCCGTGTTTCTCTGTGTACATAATCACAGCTGACAACGTGTACACTCCCCCTGCCCTTTTGTTGCCACTTCCCTAAATGGTCACTTCCTGTCAATCACTCTACAATGAAATTCTGAAAGTGGTCTCGCAAAGGCGCCTTTACACATGCGCAGTGCGATGGCGGCAGTCTGATGATTATCGCTAAGTTGTCAAAACATCGGCATAATGTACAACTCTGAATTAGGCCCACTAACCTGAGCCACTGGCTACATAGTTAAAGGAGTTTATGGGGTGTATTCAATACCAGTCATAAACTGCCGTCTTGTTGGAAAGACGGCAATTTCCGACAGGTTTAGGTCGGAAGCGGTTCCGACCTATTCAATGGCGGGCCATTTTTCCAACAAGTCGGGAATTCCCGACTTGTTGGGAACCATGTGGATTGTCAGAATCCATGTGTGTATTGTTGGGAACGCAGCCAAACCTACAGGTGTTGGTTTCAGTTCCGACAAAGTCGATCCAACTTTTATTGTCAATTAGTTGGATTGACATTGTCGGAACCGGGGAGATGAGATGGGGGAGCGGGGACAGGTCAGCAGGGACAGGTAGGAGGGGACGGGACCATGTGAGGAGAGGAGCGTGGACGGAGCGTGGACGGGTGAGGAGACGAGCGTGGACGGGTGAGGAGACGAGCAGGGACGGAGCATGGACGGGTGAGGAGCATCTATCGGGATGGATCATGGACGGGTGAGGAGACGAGCGGGGACGGAGCGTGTATGGGTGACAAGTGGCTGTCGGGAGCTCATTGAATACTGACCTGTCGGATCCTTTCCGTCGAAAAGGATCTGGCAGGTATTGAATACACCCTTATGTATCACTGCACTGTTTGTATAATGGGTCACAATAAATAATAGTAGACCCACCGTTTCCTAGTATATGGACTCGGATGTCAGTCCTTAATGTCTGGCTGTGATGGTGCGCCCTAGAGTAACTCAATAGTTAAACAGGGGGACTCATTTCAACTGTAGCTGGAAACATAAGATGTAACATATCAAACATATAGTTAAATTTGACTGAAGACACCATAATGACAACAAGTATATAATGCAAAGCTTTGGGGTGTGGGGGAGGAATGTGGGATGTATTGTCCCTTATTCCTATGGGGCAGCAATGTGCTGATAACACTTAAACATAATTAATCACACAAATACGTACATAAATGATGAAGTGCACCAAGTAATTATAAGGTGTAGAAATACCCTATAGCCATCTTACAGTTATGCACAAATGAGGATATGTTAGTTTATGTAGTGGCTGCGTAATAACAAGACAAATAAGTGTCCTCAAAAACAATCAGGTAAAGTAGATTACCGTACGGGCAAAAAGATCTGGCTACATACCCAAGCACAAAGGTTGTAGGTATAGCTCCAAAACCTCAATGGCAACTAATTGAAAAGTATTAAAAATGTGAATAAACACAAAGCGTTCATGTCCATTAGATTTCGTTGGGTAGACTTTTAAGACTCCAGTACCTATACCTTCCTCCTCAATTCTTAACATAGCTTTGGCCGTTTATTTTAACATATTCTTGGTTTTAAGTATTGACATGTTGACACTGTGTTTCTCCATCCCTTACCTTCATTAGACTCTGTCGGTGTCAGACTGGTGTATGAAGGGCCTACCGGAGGAATGCAACGGTAGGGGCTCATGCTTAAGGGGTGTGGTCTTCCAAAGATGAGGGTGTGGCCAGCCACCACAGATGCTAGTTTCTAGAGAAGCAAAACAAGAACCCATGCTTATTACTGGTTCTGCTCCACTAGATAACTGACCCTAGAATAGAGTAACAATATACAATTTGTGTGCACAGTCTGGAATGTGACCTCTAGATACAGTGAGGCCCACCAGAGATTTCTCCTGTATCCCGGTGGCCCAGTCCAACCCTGCAGTTAACATGGTTCTGATAGTATACTCAGGCCCCCATCTCCCATGCTTACTCTCATCTCTTCTGTGTCTGATTCCCCCTCACTTCTCTCTCTATCCTTTTTCTATCCTTTCTTTCTTCTATTTCCTATATTAGGTATACCTTAGTGCAGACATTTTCAACCTTTTACAACTCGCGGCACACTGAACAATATTTAAATATTGCCAAGGCACATTGAAATATAATGGTGATGCATGGTGCAGTTGCGAGTCCTAGGATGTCATGTCGCAGCTTCTACATAGGTAATGCCTGAGCCACATCTGAGAAAGCCAGAAGAGCCCAACACTGCCCGGGCCCAAAATTAGAACTGGCTCTGCAACCACTAAACCCACCAGTATTGATCGTTCCAGGGCCTCAGTAGCAGCAAAACACTGACGGGCCTGGCTCTGCTTCTATGGCGGCACACCTGGAGACTGCTCAGGGCACACTAGTGTGCCACGACACAGTGGTTGAAAAACACTGCCTTGTCTGTTCCTGTTCCTACAGTGAATATTGCTCATACTGCTTGTATTACACATGGGCTTTGGTTTTGCATGTGCTTTAAAAAAAAAAAAAGATAAATCAATCATACTGTATGTCTGTATCATTAATTCTTGTTGGTTTTTTTTCAAACTCTGTGACTCCTCACAGTTCTGCTGGAAGACTATTCCATGGAACTATCACCCTGTTTTAATAATGCCTCAGCTCATGTTACCTTTCAATCTTCTTCCTTCCTTCCTTTTTTTTTTTAAACAGAAATCCATTTAGTTTCCTTCATTTATTTTGAAATATTTTTTTTATGGAAGCTATATGCCATCTGGCAAATGAGGCTTGCTAATAGAGGGTAAAGGTCAGGAACTGTAGGACCCTTAGACCTGCTTTATGTCCCAGTAGGTAGCACATTTTCCGAGTGGTCAGTTATCTTTATTTTAAAAGGTTTTGCCTTCCTGAACTAATAATAATCTAAATATATTTAAATATTTTCTCCCTTCACTACTCTAATCTGCACATGTTCAGTTTTGAAAATCCTCCCTGGTAACAGTGTTGTTTCTGTAATGGGTGCAGGGGCTTCTGTGCACCCCACACCCAGCATCCATGTTATTTATTACTTCCCTCTCCGGAGTCCTGCGTTGCAGTGCTGCAAAATATATGCACCATTTTCCCGGAGACCAGCGCATGCACAGTAGACTCTAGAGTCTACTGGCTTGTGTCACCAGCTACAGCGGTGTGGGCCCAGGGCAGAGACTGCACAGTGCCCCCCAACCTCTCACCTAATATGCCTCTGCTTGATATTATTCAGCCCATGCTCCACCTCAGCTGCCCTTACATGAACTGTTTTCCGTATTATGAATGTATTTTTGAGATATGGCCTATTCCATACTTACTCCTAAGTTTTGGGGTGCTCTCCCAGAAGAGTAGGGCAGCCGCCTGGATCCCACGCACGCAATAAACTGGGGCCATCTGAGGACTTGGTGATGCAATTTGCAGTGAGTTGTGTCATCACAGCTCCGTGCTGCAAATAGCAGCAGTGTTCAAGCAGGTGGCAGGCCGTGGTGACACAATGTGAAAATGCAACGCCCTTCCCACCCTGATGTCACCCTCTGGGATCTCCTGAAGTCGGTACAACTGAATATCGCCCTGCGATCTCCAGTCACTTTAGATGGGAGATCAGGCGCGATATATCAATTGAATATCACCCTATGCCTCCAAGGTCCCTTTACTCCTTTGTTGTAGAAATGACAGCTTCATTTATTTTGTGTTCTGATAGAGGTTTTCCTTGACAGGAATTATTTTATATACAGTATTCTCCTCCTGAACTCACAGTCACATGTACACCATTTATCTATACCCTAAACTACATTTATTTCACCAACTCATGTGTGTAATTTCCATGTTATGCATTCTACACTCCAAATTCCATGCCTGCACCCCAAACAGCGTGTCACGTCTAGCAGAGTTTGAGGATCCGGCAGCAGAGATTTGACCGAGGAAGTAGCAGGCTGTGAATGAACCAGATGAGGGGGCTGGATAACAATCTGCAGGCTGTGGTCGGTCGTACAGAGGCGTGGCTGGTGAAGGAGATCTGTGGAGTGTGGCTTGAAAGACGAGGCAGAAGACCCGGGTCCGACTGTGCCCAAAGACAGTGCCGTAACTAGGCATTTTAGCGCTGTGTGCAAGAAATGACATTGGCGCCCCCCCCCCCACACCTCCCATGTAAGATAGAGGCAGTGCGCGCCGCAGACGTGCAAAAAATATATAGGGGCGTGGCTTCATGGGGAAGGGGCGTGGCCACAAAATAATAGCAATTCATACTACGGTGCACAGTAGTCTCCATTATTCAAATTACGCTGCACAGTAGCGCCACTACACCAGGTAGAGCCCCTTTTATACATTACAGCAGACAGCATCCCCCTTTTTACACATTACAGCAGACAGTCCCCCTTTAGTTTTTACACATTGCGGCAGCCAGGCCCCCTTTTTACACATTATGGCAGCTGGTCCCCCTTTTTACACATTACAGCAGACAGTCCCCCTTTTTACACATTGCGGCAGCCAGGCCCCCTTTTTACACATTACGGCAGCCAGTCCCCCTTTTTACACATTGCGGCAGGCAGTCCCCCTTTTTACACATTGCGGCAGCCAGTCCCCCTTTTTACGCATTATGGCAGCCAGTCCCCCTTTTTACACATTGCGGCAGCCAGGCCCCCTTTTTACACATTACGGCAGCCAAGCCCCCTTTTTACACATTACGGCAGGCAGATTCCCCCTTTTTACACATTGCGGCAGGCAGTCCCCCTTTTTACACATTGCGGCAGCCAGTCCCCCTTTTTACACATTGCGGCAGGCAGTCCCCCTTTTTACACATTACGGCAGGCAGTCCCCCTTTTTACTAGAGATGAGCGGGTTCGGTTTCTCTGAATCCGAACCCGCCAGAACTTCATGGTTTTTTTCACGGGTCCGAGCAGACTCGGATCTTCCCGCCTTGCTCGGTTAACCCGAGCGCGCCCGAACGTCATCATGACGCTGTCGGATTCTCGCGAGGCTCGGATTCTATCGCGAGACTCGGATTCTATATAAGGAGCCGCGCGTCGCCGCCATTTTCACACGTGCATTGAGATTGATAGGGAGAGGACGTGGCTGGCGTCCTCTCCATTTAGATTATAAGAGACTGAGAGAGATTTACTGGAGCTGACTAGGAGGAGTACTGTTACTGTAGAAGTGTAGAGACTGAGTGGAGAGAGTTTACTAGTGAGGACAGTGCAGTTTACTTTATAATCCGTTCTCTGCCTGAAAAAAGCGATACACAGCACACAGTGACTCAGTCACATACCATATCTGTGTGCACTGCTCAGGCTCAGGCCAGTGTGCTGCATCATCTATTATCTATATATAATATTATATATATCTGTCTGACTGCTCAGCTCACACAGCTTATAATTGTGGGGGAGACTGGGGAGCACTACTGCAGTGCCAGTTATAGGTTATAGCAGGAGCCAGGAGTACATAATATATTATATAGTGAGTGACCACCAGACACACAGTGCAGTTTATTTAATATATCCGTTCTCTGCCTGAAAAAAGCGATACACACAGTGACTCAGTCAGTCACATACCATATCTGTGTGCACTGCTCAGGCTCAGGCCAGTGTGCTGCATCATCTATTATCTATATATAATATTATATATATCTGTCTGCAGAGCCGGCCATAGGTATAGGCAAACTAGGCAATTGCCTAGGGCATTTGATATGCCCAGGGGCATCAGCAGCTTCTGCTGATTAAAATGATATGCAGCATGCCTATATTCTGTGTGTAGCATTTCTTATGCAGATACAGCCACAGTCTCACACAGTATATAGGCATGCTACATATCATTTTAATCAGCAGAAGTTGCTTGTGCATCCTAGCCACATAGCAATGCAAATAAGATGCATTTTCATAAAAAAAGGTGCCCAACGTTAGCATTGAGGCAAGATTTATGAGGACACATCTGTATCCAAGCAGAGGCAGAGGTCACAGTGTTAGTGGCAGTGTGAGTGCTGTGTGCATGTGAGTGGGTTGGTTGTGCAGTAGTGTTCAGAATATTTGTAAGGAGCATTATGTGTGCCATGTAAAAATGCATTAATAATGTGCAACATATGTGTAAGGGGCACTATGTGTGTCATTATGTGTATAAGGGTATTAATAATGTGCGGCATATGTGTAACCGGGTACTACTGTATGTGTGTCATTATGTGTATAGGGGCACTAATAATGTGCAGAAAATGTGTAGGGGGCACTATGTGTGTCATTATGTGTATAAGGGAATTAATAATGTGCAGCATATATATAAGGGACATTATGTGTAAAAGAGCATTAATAAATAAAGGGGCATTACTGAGTGGAATTATGTGTATAAATGTATTACTGTGTGGCATTATGTGTATAAGGTGCTCTCCTATGTGGTGTTGCGTATAGAAAGGGCACTACGGTGTCGTCTAATATGAATAAAGAGCAATAGGGTGTGGTGTAATGTGAATAAGGAGCAATTCAGTGTGATGTAATGTGAATAAGGGGCTCTACTGTGAGGAGTAATGTTTATAAGGTAAAGTAATAGTACTGTGGGATGTAATATGAATTATGGACACTATCGCATGATCAAATGTGAATAAAGTTGCAGTACTGTGTGGCGTAATTGGAATTGGGGTTACTATTGTATGGCCATGCCCCTTGCCAGCAAAAACACACCCCTTTTTGGGCTGTGTGCCAAATGTGCGAACTGTTCCTATTTAAAATATAGGGGGTACAAATACCAAAATAAGGACTGCTACGGGTGAGGGGTGATGGTGGTGGGAAAGAGGTGCAAGGTCAGAGGCGGAACCAGCGGTGGTGCTAGGGGGCACCAGCCAACATTTTGCCTAGGGCATCATATTGGTTAGGGCCGGCTCTGTCTGTCTGACTGCTCAGCTCACACAGCTTATAATTGTGGGGGAGACTGGGGAGCACTACTGCAGTGCCAGTTATAGGTTATAGCAGGAGCCAGGAGTACATAATATATTATATAGTGAGTGACCACCAGACACACAGTGCAGTTTATTTAATATATCCGTTCTCTGCCTGAAAAAAGCGATACACACAGTGACTCAGTCAGTCACATACCATATCTGTGTGCACTGCTCAGGCTCAGGCCAGTGTGCTGCATCATCTATTATCTATATATAATATTATATATATCTGTCTGACTGCTCAGCTCACACAGCTTATAATTGTGGGGGAGACTGGGGAGCACTACTGCAGTGCCAGTTATAGGTTATAGCAGGAGCCAGGAGTACATAATATATTATATAGTGAGTGACCACCAGACACACAGTGCAGTTTATTTAATATATCCGTTCTCTGCCTGAAAAAAGCGATACACACAGTGACTCAGTCAGTCACATACCATATCTGTGTGCACTGCTCAGGCTCAGGCCAGTGTGCTGCATCATCTATATATATTATATATCTGTCTGACTGCTCAGCTCACACAGCTTATAATTGTGGGGGAGACTGGGGAGCACTACTGCAGTGCCAGTTATAGGTTATAGCAGGAGCCAGGAGTACATAATATATTATATAGTGAGTGACCACCAGACACACAGTGCAGTTTATTTAATATATCCGTTCTCTGCCTGAAAAAAGCGATACACACAGTGACTCAGTCAGTCACATACCATATCTGTGTGCACTGCTCAGGCTCAGGCCAGTGTGCTGCATCATCTATATATATTATATATCTGTCTGACTGCTCAGCTCACACAGCTTATAATTGTGGGGGAGACTGGGGAGCACTACTGCAGTGCCAGTTATAGGTTATAGCAGGAGCCAGGAGTACATATTATATTAAAATTAAACAGTGCACACTTTTGCTGCAGGAGTGCCACTGCCAGTGTGACTGACCAGTGACCTGACCACACTGACCACCAGTATAGTTAGTAGTATACTTATATTGTGATTGCCTGAAAAAGTTAAACACTCGTCGTGTGACTTCACTTGTGTGTTTTTTTTTTTTTATTCTATAAAAATAAAACTCATTCTGCTGACAGACAGTGTCCAGCAGGTCCGTCATTATATAATATATAATATATACCTGTCCGGCTGCAGTAGTGATATATATATATTTTTTATATCATTTATCATCCAGTCGCAGCAGACACAGTACGGTAGTTCACGGCTGTGGCTACCTCTGTGTCTCTGCACTCGGCAGGCAGTCCGTCCATAATTGTAATACCACCTAACCGTGGATTTTTTTCATTCTTCTTTATACATACATAGTTACATAGACATCTTCTCTTTATCAACCAGTCTATATTAGCTGCAGACACAGTACAGTACGGTAGTTCACGGCTGTGGCTACCTCTGTGTCTGCACTCGGCAGGCAGTCCGTCCATAATTGTATACCACCTAACCGTGGTTTTTTTTCATTCTTCTTTATACATACATAGTTACATAGACATCTTCTCTTTATCAACCAGTCTATATTAGCTGCAGACACAGTACAGTACGGTAGTTCACGGCTGTGGCTACCTCTGTGTCTGCACTCGGCAGGCAGTCCGTCCATAATTGTATACCACCTAACCGTGGATTTTTTTCATTCTTCTTTATACATACATAGTTACATAGACATCTTCTCTTTATCAACCAGTCTATATTAGCTGCAGACACAGTACAGTACGGTAGTTCACGGCTGTGGCTACCTCTGTGTCTGCAGCCGGCAGGCAGTCCATAATTGTATACTAGTATCCATCTCCATTGTTTACCTGAGGTGCCTTTTAGTTGTGCCTATTAAAATATGGAGAACAAAAATGTTGAGGTTCCAAAATTAGGGAAAGATCAAGATCCACTTCCACCTCGTGCTGAAGCTGCTGCCACTAGTCATGGCCGAGACGATGAAATGCCAGCAACGTCGTCTGCCAAGGCCGATGCCCAATGTCATAGTACAGAGCATGTCAAATCCAAAACACCAAATATCAGAAAAAAAAGGACTCCAAAACCTAAAATAAAATTGTCGGAGGAGAAGCGTAAACTTGCCAATATGCCATTTACCACACGGAGTGGCAAGGAACGGCTGAGGCCCTGGCCTATGTTCATGGCTAGTGGTTCAGCTTCACATGAGGATGGAAGCACTCAGCCTCTCGCTAGAAAAATGAAAAGACTCAAGCTGGCAAAAGCAGCACAGCAAAGAACTGTGCATTCTTCGAAATCCCAAATCCACAAGGAGAGTCCAATTGTGTCGGTTGCGATGCCTGACCTTCCCAACACTGGACGTGAAGAGCATGCGCCTTCCACCATTTGCACGCCCCCTGCAAGTGCTGGAAGGAGCACCCGCAGTCCAGTTCCTGATAGTCAGATTGAAGATGTCAGTGTTGAAGTACACCAGGATGAGGAGGATATGGGTGTTGCTGGCGCTGGGGAGGAAATTGACCAGGAGGATTCTGATGGTGAGGTGGTTTGTTTAAGTCAGGCACCCGGGGAGACACCTGTTGTCCGTGGGAGGAATATGGCCGTTGACATGCCAGGTGAAAATACCAAAAAAATCAGCTCTTCGGTGTGGAGGTATTTCACCAGAAATGCGGACAACAGGTGTCAAGCCGTGTGTTCCCTTTGTCAAGCTGTAATAAGTAGGGGTAAGGACGTTAACCACCTCGGAACATCCTCCCTTATACGTCACCTGCAGCGCATTCATAATAAGTCAGTGACAAGTTCAAAAACTTTGGGTGACAGCGGAAGCAGTCCACTGACCAGTAAATCCCTTCCTCTTGTAACCAAGCTCACGCAAACCACCCCACCAACTCCCTCAGTGTCAATTTCCTCCTTCCCCAGGAATGCCAATAGTCCTGCAGGCCATGTCACTGGCAATTCTGACGAGTCCTCTCCTGCCTGGGATTCCTCCGATGCATCCTTGCGTGTAACGCCTACTGCTGCTGGCGCTGCTGTTGTTGCCGCTGGGAGTCGATGGTCATCCCAGAGGGGAAGTCGTAAGCCCACTTGTACTACTTCCAGTAAGCAATTGACTGTTCAACAGTCCTTTGCGAGGAAGATGAAATATCACAGCAGTCATCCTACTGCAAAGCAGATAACTGAGGCCTTGACAACTATGTTGGTGTTAGACGTGCGTCCGGTATCCGCCGTTAGTTCACAGGGAACTAGACAATTTATTGAGGCAGTGTGCCCCCGTTACCAAATACCATCTAGGTTCCACTTCTCTAGGCAGGCGATACCGAGAATGTACACGGACGTCAGAAAAAGACTCACCAGTGTCCTAAAAAATGCAGTTGTACCCAATGTCCACTTAACCACGGACATGTGGACAAGTGGAGCAGGGCAGGGTCAGGACTATATGACTGTGACAGCCCACTGGGTAGATGTATGGACTCCCGCCGCAAGAACAGCAGCGGCGGCACCAGTAGCAGCATCTCGCAAACGCCAACTCTTTCCTAGGCAGGCTACGCTTTGTATCACCGCTTTCCAGAATACGCACACAGCTGAAAACCTCTTACGGCAACTGAGGAAGATCATCGCGGAATGGCTTACCCCAATTGGACTCTCCTGTGGATTTGTGGCATCGGACAATGCCAGCAATATTGTGTGTGCATTAAATATGGGCAAATTCCAGCATGTCCCATGTTTTGCACATACCTTGAATTTGGTGGTGCAGAATTTTTAAAAAAACGACAGGGGCGTGCAAGAGATGCTGTCGGTGGCCAGAAGAATTGCGGGACACTTTCGGCGTACAGGCACCACGTACAGAAGACTGGAGCACCACCAAAAACTACTGAACCTGCCCTGCCATCATCTGAAGCAAGAAGTGGTAACGAGGTGGAATTCAACCCTCTATATGCTTCAGAGGTTGGAGGAGCAGCAAAAGGCCATTCAAGCCTATACAATTGAGCACGATATAGTAGGTGGAATGCACCTGTCTCAAGCGCAGTGGAGAATGATTTCAACGTTGTGCAAGGTTCTGATGCCCTTTGAACTTGCCACACGTGAAGTCAGTTCAGACACTGCCAGCCTGAGTCAGGTCATTCCCCTCATCAGGCTTTTGCAGAAGAAGCTGGAGACATTGAAGGAGGAGCTAACACGGAGCGATTCCGCTAGGCATGTGGGACTTGTGGATGGAGCCCTTAATTCGCTTAACAAGGATTCACGGGTGGTCAATCTGTTGAAATCAGAGCACTACATTTTGGCCACCGTGCTCGATCCTAGATTTAAAGCCTACCTTGGATCTCTCTTTCCGGCAGACACAAGTCTGCTGGGGTTGAAAGACCTGCTGGTGACAAAATTGTCAAGTCAAGCGGAACGCGACCTGTCAACATCTCCTCCTTCACATTCTCCCGCAACTGGGGGTGCGAGGAAAAGGCTCAGAATTCCGAGCCCACCCGCTGGCGGTGATGCAGGGCAGTCTGGAGCGACTGCTGATGCTGACATCTGGTCCGGACTGAAGGACCTGACAACGATTACGGACATGTCGTCTACTGTCACTGCATATGATTCTCTCAACATTGATAGAATGGTGGAGGATTATATGAGTGACCGCATCCAAGTAGGCACGTCACACAGTCCGTACTTATACTGGCAGGAAAAAGAGGCAATTTGGAGGCCCTTGCACAAACTGGCTTTATTCTACCTAAGTTGCCCTCCCACAAGTGTGTACTCCGAAAGAGTGTTTAGTGCCGCCGCTCACCTTGTCAGCAATCGGCGTACGAGGTTACATCCAGAAAATGTGGAGAAGATGATGTTCATTAAAATGAATTATAATCAATTCCTCCGCGGAGACATTGACCAGCAGCAATTGCCTCCACAAAGTACACAGGGAGCTGAGATGGTGGATTCCAGTGGGGACGAATTGATAATCTGTGAGGAGGGGGATGTACACGGTGATATATCGGAGGGTGAAGATGAGGTGGACATCTTGCCTCTGTAGAGCCAGTTTGTGCAAGGAGAGATTAATTGCTTCTTTTTTGGGGGGGGGTCCAAACCAACCCGTCATATCAGTCACAGTCGTGTGGCAGACCCTGTCACTGAAATGATGGGTTGGTTAAAGTGTGCATGTCCTGTTTTGTTTATACAACATAAGGGTGGGTGGGAGGGCCCAAGGACAATTCCATCTTGCACCTCTTTTTTCTTTTCTTTTTCTTTGCATCATGTGCTGATTGGGGAGGGTTTTTTGGAAGGGACATCCTGCGTGACACTGCAGTGCCACTCCTAGATGGGCCCGGTGTTTGTGTCGGCCACTAGGGTCGCTAATCTTACTCACACAGTCAGCTACCTCATTGCGCCTCTTTTTTTCTTTGCGTCATGTGCTGTTTGGGGAGGGTTTTTTGGAAGGGACATCCTGCGTGACACTGCAGTGCCACTCCTAGATGGGCCCGGTGTTTGTGTCGGCCACTAGGGTCGCTAATCTTACTCACACAGCTACCTCATTGCGCCTCTTTTTTTCTTTGCGTCATGTGCTGTTTGGGGAGGGTTTTTTGGAAGGGACATCCTGCGTGACACTGCAGTGCCACTCCTAGATGGGCCCGGTGTTTGTGTCGGCCACTAGGGTCGCTAATCTTACTCACACAGCTACCTCATTGCGTCTCTTTTTTTCTTTGCGTCATGTGCTGTTTGGGGAGGGTTTTTTGGAAGGGCCATCCTGCGTGACACTGCAGTGCCACTCCTAGATGGGCCCGGTGTTTGTGTCGGCCACTAGGGTCGCTAATCTTACTCACACAGTCAGCTACCTCATTGCGCCTCTTTTTTTCTTTGCGTCATGTGCTGTTTGGGGAGGGTTTTTTGGAAGGGACATCCTGCGTGACACTGCAGTGCCACTCCTAGATGGGCCCGGTGTTTGTGTCGGCCACTAGGGTCGCTTATCTTACTCACACAGCGACCTCGGTGCAAATTTTAGGACTAAAAATAATATTGTGAGGTGTGAGGTATTCAGAATAGACTGAAAATGAGTGTAAATTATGGTTTTTGAGGTTAATAATACTTTGGGATCAAAATGACCCCCAAATTCTATGATTTAAGCTGTTTTTTAGTGTTTTTTGAAAAAAACACCCGAATCCAAAACACACCCGAATCCGACAAAAAAAATTCGGTGAGGTTTTGCCAAAACGCGTTCGAACCCAAAACACGGCCGCGGAACCGAACCCAAAACCAAAACACAAAACCCGAAAAATTTCAGGCGCTCATCTCTACTTTTTACACACTGCGGCAGGCAGTCCCCCTTTTTACACATTGTGGCAGCCAGGCCCCCTTTTTACACATTGCGGCAGCCAGGCCCCCTTTTTACACATTATGGCAGACGGTGTCCCCGAGAGAGAGAGAGAGAGAGAAAGAAAGAGAGATACTTACCATCTGGCAGTCAGGCTCCTCGTGCAGCTCCCTCGGTGCAGGCAGGTGAGAAGGAGGAGGAGGGAGGGGGACTGGAGCCACAGCAGCGCTATTTCATTGGTAGTAAGCGCTGCTGCTGCTGTCCCCTCTCCTTCTGTATTGGCTGCCTGGTGCTGCTGTGGATGCTGGGATGGAGGAACCACATCCCAGCATCCACAGCAGCGCCAGGCAGCCAATACGGAAGGAGAGGGGACAGCAGCAGCGGCGCTTACTGCCAATGAAATAGCGCTGCTGCGGCTCCAGTCCCCCTCCCCCTCCTCCTTCTCCCCTGCCCAGCGCTGCTCTCCTCCCCAGTGCGGCGCACGGCGCAGACTTCAGAGGCGGCATGTAATGAGTCAATTTGACTCATTACATGCCGCTGGCCGTGCGCCCTCAGGGCAACTGCGCTGTGTGCCAAGCCCACTTGGCAAACACGTAGTTACGGCCCTGCCCAAAGAGTCTGACTGGACCGGGTTTCCCAGGGGCGCTTCCACAGGCAGTAGCAGGCTAGAAACGGCAGGACTGCAGCAGCAACAGAGAACCGACCAAGCAGGATCAGGAGGAACAAGAATACAGCAGGAATCCTGGGAGCACAGGCTAAAGCACCTACAACAGGTTTGTAACTAGAAGCACTGGCATCCCTGTCCTAAACCAGCCCCCTTTTATAGGGAGAGCTTCCCCTGGATTGGCTGGAAGAAACAGGAAACAGGAACTATGCTTAAAACTTGGTCTCCAACATGGCGGCGCCCAGTAATGCAGACCTTTTTGCAAAGCCACAACGCTCACTGCCCCTGGTCTCCTAGCAACGGCTCAGCAAGAGCGACCCACTGTAGCGGCGTCCCGCCGCCACGAGCGGACCCCCTCACTGCCGCTACTGCTGCCCATGGATCCGGCGCAGCAGCCCACCTCCGCCGCTGCCCGCACATCGCCAAGGAAGCCAGCCCCGCGGCCTCAGCGTACCGGTAAGACTCCGGACGCTGACAGTACCCCCCCTTTGCGGGTGGACTCTGGACACCTATGTGGTTTAGTTGGAAACTTGGCATGAGATGTCCCAAGAAGTCTTGGAGCATGGACATCCTCTGCATCTACCCAAGATCTCTTCTCTGGCCCATACCCCTTCCAATCAACAAGGTACTGGATGCGACCATAACGTCTGCGAGAATCGAGGATCTTGTGAATCTCAAATTCGTCTCCATGTGCTGATTGGATCTTGGGTGATTTAGGCACAGCGGCTCTGAACCGATTAAGTACCAATGGTTTTAAAAGAGAAATATGAAATGCATTAGGAATTCTTAACTGCGGAGGTAATTTCACTTTGTAAGCCACAGGATTCAACACTTTTTCGATTGGGTAAGGCCCAATAAATCTGGGAGCAAACTTCTTTGTAGGAACCTTTAATCTTAGGTTACGTGTGGAAACCCAAACCCGATCTCCTACCTTAAGGCTTGGTACAGCTTTTTGTTTCAGATCTACATAGGTCTTATATCTCTTGGATGTCTTGAGCAAAGTCTTGTGAACTTGTTTCCAGGCTTCAGTAAATTGTCGAAGTGTTGACTCTGCGGCAGGAACCTCGAGCGTAAGCAGAAGTTGGAAGTCAGGAACTCTTGGATGGTAACCATAATTAATGAAGAATGGAGAAGATTTTGTGACAGAGTGATAAAGATTGTTATGGGCAAATTCTGCGAATGGGAGAAAGTCCAGCCAGTCGTCCTGTGAGGAGGACATGAAAAAAACGCAGAAAAGTCTCCAGATCCTGGTTCACTCTCTCTGTTTGGCCATCCGTTTGGGGATGATATCCTGAGGAGAAGTTTAATTTCACGCCAAGAGCAGAACATAGGGATCTCCAAAACTTGGCCACAAATTGAGGACCTCTATCAGACACGATTTCCTGTGGTAGACCATGGAGTCGAAAGATCTCTGCTATAAACAATTTTGCCAACTGGGATGCAGATGGTAGATTAGCCAGAGGAACAAAGTGTGCCATTTTAGAGAATCGGTCAACTATGACCCATACGGTGTTCCGCCCACCAGACGTAGGTAAATCTGTAATAAAGTCCATAGAAATATGCGTCCATGGTCTTAGTGGTACCGGCAAAGGATGGAGTAACCCGGCTGGTGGACCTTTGGGACTTTTATGCTGGGCACATTTTGGACAGGCAGCTACGAATTCCTGAACGTCAGTCCTGAGATGAGGCCACCAGTAGGAGCGCTGAATGAATTTAAGTGTCTTATAACTACCCGCACGGCCCATGAAGTAGGAGGAGTGAGCCCATGTAAGAAGTTTTTTACGAAGATTTGGTGCAACGAAGATCTTCCCTGGAGGAGGAAGTGGAGAGGTATTAGTTGCAGAAAAAGAGGTGGATTCCAGGATAAATTGCTCTTTTGAACGGTCAGAGGATTCTTCTGAACTTAGGGAGCGAGATAATGCATCTGCCTTTTTGTTGAGGGAACCCGGTTGGTAACTGAGTTTAAAATTAAAACGGGTAAAGAAGAGTGCCCATCTTACTTGGCGTGGGTTCAGACATCGGGCTGACTGTAGATACAGGAGGTTCTTGTGATCCGTGGTCACTGAAATTGAATGCTGAGCTCCCTCCAACAATTACCTCCACTCCTCAAAGGCCAACTTAATTGCCAGTAATTCCTGTTCCCCAATAGTGTAATTCTGTTCAGCGGGGGAGAATCTTCGCGAGAAGAACGCACAAGGATGGACCTTCTTCTCCTCGAAAAGCTGGGATAATACTGCTCCTACTCCTACAGTAGAGGCATCAACCTCCACCAAGAACGGACGGCTGAGATCGGGTTGTCGAAGAACTGGAGCAGTCGTGAAGGCCTCCTTTAAAGATGAAAAAGCAGGTCTAACTTATTGCATAAAGAAATTAGTTTATCCAACTTATCAGGTACGTCCTGAGTTGCGAGGTCATCTTTGATCTTTTTGGAGAGACCGCTCCAGAAAGCTGCAATGAGAGCCTCCTTGTTCCAGTTCAGTTCTGAGGAAAGGGTGCGAAACTGGATCACGTACTGACTGACCGTACGTACGTACGTACGTACGTACGCGTGCCCTGACGCAGACGCAAGATCTCCAATGAGGCGGCTGAAGTCCTGCCCGGTTCGTCGAAGATTTTTCGGAAGGTGGCCACGAATTCTGGATAGTTAGATAAGATGGGATCCATCCTCTCCCACAAAGGTGAAGCCCATTCCAACGCTTGCCCGGTAAGTAAAGAAATTATATAGGCTACTTTGGTTTGTGCTGATGGGAAGTTGGCCGACTGTAGTTCGAACTGGATTTCGCACTGGTTAAGAAACCCGCGGCATTGTTTTGGATTCC
The DNA here is from genome assembly GCF_028390025.1 of Pseudophryne corroboree. Classification (NCBI taxonomy): domain Eukaryota; kingdom Metazoa; phylum Chordata; class Amphibia; order Anura; family Myobatrachidae; genus Pseudophryne; species Pseudophryne corroboree. Next base: position 84,688,596 of record NC_086445.1, read on the forward strand.
CATCGAATTTACTGGGAGGTGGCAAATGCAACCGTGGAAGTGGTACTGGTACAGGAGGAAGCGGGACCGGAGGTGCTAATGTGGGAGCAGCTGTAAATACTTGAGAGGCCGTCATGGCAACACAGAGAGAATCGAGACGTTCGGACATACTCTGCATGAACTGCATGATTTGAGATTGTGTGGCCTCCTGCTTACTTAAGCGAGACCAGATATCTGCAGTTGAATTCCCTCCTGAGGCCTGATCACCCATCGAATCCATTGGGCCAGTGCTTACTGTCACGTCTAGCAGAGTTTGAGGATCCGGCAGCTGAGATTTGCCCGAGGAGGTAGTAGGCTGTGAATGAACCAGATGAGGGGGCTGGATAATAATCTGCATGCTGTAGTCGGTAGTACAGAGGCGTGGCTGTTGAAGGAGATCTGTGGAGTGTGGCTTGAAAGACGGGGCAGAAGACCCGGGGCCGACTGTGCCCAGAGTGTCTTACTGGACCGGGTTTCCCAGGGGCGCTTCCACAGGCAGTAGCTGCCTGTGGAAGCAACGGCCGGGCTGCAGCAGCAACAGAGAACTGACCAAGCAGGATCAGGAGGAACCAGAATACAGCTGGAATCCTGGGAGCACAGGCTAAAGCACCTACAACAGGGTTGTAACTTGAAGAACTGGCATCCCTGTCCTAAACCCTTTTATAGGGAGAGCTTCCCCTGGATTGGCTGGAAGAAACAGGAAACAGGAACTATGCTTAAAACTTGGTCTCCAACATGGTGGCGCCCAGAAATGCAGACCTTTTTGCAAAGCCACAATGCTCACTGCCCCTGGTCTCCTAGCAACAGCTCAGCAAGAGCGACCCGCTGTAGCAGCATCCCGCCACCACGAGCGGACCCCCTCACCACCGCTACTGCTGCCCACGGATCCGGCGCAGCAGCCCACCTCCGCCGCTGCCCGCACATCGCCAAGGAAGCCAGCCCTGCGGCCCCAGTGTACCAGTAAGACTCCGGACGCTGACACAGCGATGTGCACCACCCAACCCTACATTCCAAGGCCAGTTATCCCACCCAAGCCCACCCATCCACCCTCACGTTTTTTGGTATCAAATTTACACAGGTCACCTGTCCCCCTTCTCCTCTAGCCCCCCACCCCCACACATCCTCCCTGTCATCCTCATGCTACTCCATACATCCTATACCATAGTACCAACATTTCTACCACACACCTTCAGACACATCTCCCCCTTTCGTAATTCATTTATTTACACTCACTCCCAAAGGACATGACCCTGCCCACCACCAGCCAACAAGTGATACTTTCCAAACAGTCTTCTGATTGATCCATTGGGTATTAGTAGTGTACCACTAACACCCCACCCGTCCATTTCACTTCTTATTCAGTTGACCCATCCCACGGCTCCTGACACTACACGCACGCACACACGTCCATATATTTAACTTAATTGTTCACCTTATACAGTATTGACACTGCCTTATCTTCTGCCCAGTATCCACATTTCCACGTTCTAGCACACTTTGATATCCAGCCTATTGGCACACTGCTCATTGCCTAAAGGAGCCCACCACAGCCACATCTACACTCTGCATCCCTGAGGAAATTCCATGGTCTACACATAGCGAAACTATAGAGTCATCACATCATTTAGATGTTGACATCCATCAAAATGACTTAAAGTATTATCATTCAGCACTTAAAAAAGAAGGTAAGTACACCTGTGCCTCTTTTCCCAATTCACCCCTCTTCCACTGGAACCCTACCCTTGGATGTGCAACGGTACAGCAACACAGAGGCGACCTGAACTAGAACATCTTAAGCAAGCATTAAACAGCAGCACACCCCAGAGACATGCCAAGCACTTTCAATCTAACTCTAATGAGTTTATATATACAGTATATATTTAAAGAATTAAATTCAGGAGTGCACCCTATTGTCTGTAAATCACTGTACAATTATTTATCCCTTCTGAAGTATTAAGCCATATTGGCATCTTTTTCTTTATCTATGACATATCTGACTCAAAGTTCTGTTGCATTTAATAATGCATTTATAATATATTCCCACTGCTCCAGCACTAAACATAGATATTCGTACTAATTATATCACATTTGAATAAAGTAAGCATATACAAAAGCTGTGACCTTTGGTGTAGTTCTGCATCAACGTTTCCCTGATTGCAGAGCACACTGACGCTGGTCTCATTTGATGATGAGTGTCATCCTCTGGACACACTAATGCACGCTACACACTCGGCGATCCACCGCCGAGCTGCCCGACGGCAGATACGGCCGATAGGCAACCCGGCCGCGGGGAGGGGGGAAAGGGGGGGGGGGGGTGACGGCTTCATAGCACTGCATGCTAATATGGACGAGATTGTCCATATTGGCCAGCATGCATAAGTGACCCGTGCATCGTTCATCATTGGTGTGTATACACTGAACGATAATAAGATTTTAAACCTACCGGTAAATCTTTTTCTCGTAGTCCGTAGAGGATGCTGGGGACTCCGTAAGGACCATGGGGAAAGACGGGCTCCGCAGGAGACATGGGCACTTTAAGAAAGAACTTTAGGTATGGGGGTGCACTGGCTCCTCCCTCTATGCCCCTCCTCCAGACCTCAGTTAGAGAAACTGTGCCCAGAAGAGACGGACAGTACGAGGAAAGGATTTTCGTTAATCCAAGGGCAAGATTCATACCAGCCCACACCATTCACACCGTATAACTTGTGATATACTAACCAGTTAACAGTATGAAAACAACACAGCATCAGTCCGAGACCGATGAAACTATAACATAACCCTTTAGTAAGCAAAACTATATACAAGACTTGCAGAAGTAGTCCGCACTTGGGACGGGCGCCAGCATCCTCTACGGACTACGAGAAAAAGATTTACTGGTAGGTTTAAAATCTTATTTTCTCTTACGTCCTAGAGGATGCTGGGGACTCCGTAAGGACCATGGGGATTATACCAAAGCTCCCAAACGGGCGGGAGAGTGCGGATGACTCTGCAGCACCGATTGAGCAAACAGGAGGTCATCCTCAGCCAGGGTCTCAAACTTATAGAATTTTGCAAAGGTGTTTGAACCCGACCAAGTAGCAGCTCGGCACAGCTGTAGTGCCGAGACCCCTCGGGCAGCCGCCCAAGAAGAGCCCACCTTCCTAGTGGAATGGGCCTTGACCGATTTTGGTAACGGCAATCCAGCCGTAGAATGAGCCTGCTGAATCGTGTTACAGATCCAGCGAGCAATTGTCTGCTTTGAAGCAGGAGCGCCGACCTTGTTGGCTGCATACAGGACAAACAGTGCTTCTGTTTTTCTGACTCTAGCCGTTCTGGCCACGTAAATTTTCAAAGCCCTGACCACATCAAGGGACTCGGAATCCTCCAAGTCTCGCATAGCCACAGGCACCACAATAGGTTGGTTCATATGAAAAGATGACACCACCTTAGGCAAAAATTGAGGACGGGTCCGCAATTCCGCTCTATCCATATGGAAAACCAGATAGGGGCTTTTATGAGACAAAGCCGCCAATTCCGACACTCGCCTAGCCGAAGCCAAGGCTAACAACATGACCACCTTCCAAGTGAGATATTTTAACTCCACCGTTTTAAGTGGTTCAAACCAGTGCGACTTAAGGAAACTCAACACCACATTAAGGTCCCAAGGCACCACCGGAGGTACAAAAGGAGGCTGAATATGCAGCACTCCCTTCACAAAAGTCTGTACTTCTGGGAGAGAAGCTAATTCTTTCTGAAAGAAAATGGATAAGGCCGAAATCTGAACCTTAATGGATCCTAATTTTAGGCCCAAATTCACTCCAGTTTGTAGGAAGTGAAGGAAACGGCCCAGATGGAATTCTTCCATAGGAGCATTCCTGGCCTCACACCAAGAAACATACTTTCGCCATATATGGTGATAATGTTTAGCTGTCACGTCCTTCCTAGCCTTTATCAGAGTAGGAATGACCTCATCCGGAATGCCCTTTTCCGCTAGGATCCGGCGTTCAACCGCCATGCCGTCAAACGTAGCCGCAGTAAGTCTTGGAACAGACAGGGCCCCTGTTGCTACAGGTCCTGCCTTAGAGAAAGAGGCCACGGATCGTCTGTGAGCATCTCCTGCAGATCCGGATACCAGGCCCTTCGCGGCCAATCTGGAACAATGAGAATTGTCTGTACTCCTCTTTTTCTTATTATTCTCAACACCTTTGGGATGAGAGGAAGCGGAGGAAACACATAAACCGACTGGAACACCCACGGTGTCACTAGGGCGTCCACAGCTACCGCCTGAGCGTCTCTTGACCTGGCGCAATACCTCTGCAGCTTTTTGTTGAGGCGGGACGCCATCATGTCTATCTGGGGCAGTCCCCACTGACTTGCAATCTCTGCGAAGACTTCCTGATGAAGTCCCCACTCTCCTGGATGCAGGTCGTGCCTTCTGAGGAAGTCTGCTTTCCTGTTGTCCACTCCCGGAATGAACACTGCTGACAGTGCGCTTACATGATTTTCCGCCCAGCGAAGAATCCTGGTGGCTTCCGCCATTGCCACTCTGCTCCTTGTGCCGCCTTGGCAGTTTACATGAGCCACTGCGGTGATGTTGTCTGACTGAATCAGAACTGATAGGTCGCGAAGTAAGGTCTCCGCTTGACAAAGGGCGTTGTATATGGCCCTCAGCTCCAGGACGTTGATGTGAAGACAAGCCTCCTGACTTGTCCAAAGTCCTTGGAAGTTTCTTCCCTGTGTGACTGCTCCCCAACCTTGGAGGCTCGCGTCCGTGGTCACCAGAACCCAGTCCTGAATGCCGAACCTTCGGCCCTCTAGAAGGTGAGCACTCTGTAGCCACCACAGGAGAGATACCCTGGCCCTGGGGATCAGGGCGATCAACTGATGAATCTGTAGATGTGACCCGGACCACTTGTCCAGTAGGTCCCATTGGAAGGTCCTCGCATGGAACCTGCCGAAGGGAATGGCCTCGTACGACGCCACCATCTTTCCCAGGACTCGAGTGCAGTGATGCACTGACACCTGTTTTGGCTTCAATAGGTTCCTGACCAGGGTCATGAGTTCCTGAGCCTTTTCTATCGGAAGATAAACCCTTTTCTGGTCCGTATCCAGAATCATGCCCAAGAAGGTCAGACGAGTCTTAGGAACCAACTGCGACTTCGGGATATTGAGAATCCAGCCGTGTTGCTGTAACACTTTCAGTGAAAGTGACATGCTGCTCAGCCACTGCTCTCTTGATCTCGCTTTTATGAGGAGATCGTCCAAGTACGGGATAATTGTGACACCCTGCTTGCGCAGGAGCACCATCATTTCCGCCATTACCTTGGTGAAAATCCTCGGGGCCGTGGAAAGCCCAAGCGGCAACGTCTGAAATTGGTAATGACAATCCTGTACCGCAAATCTCAGGTACGCCTGATGAAGTGGATATATGGGAACATGAAGGTATGCATCCTTTATGTCCAGGGATACCATAAAATCCCCCCCTTCCAGGCTGGCGATGACCGCTCTGAGCGATTCCATCTTGAACTTGAACCTTTTCAAGTATAGGTTCAGGGATTTTAAATGTAAAATGGGTCTGACCGAACCGTCCGGTTTCGGGACTACAAACAGGGTTGAGTAATATCCCCTCCCTTGTTGAAGTAGGGGAACCTTGACCACCACCTGTTGAAGATACAATTTGTGAATTGCATTTAAAACTAACTCCCTTTCTGGGGGAGAAGCCGGCAGGGCCGATTTGAAAAACCGGCGAGGAGGCACCTCTTCGAATTCCAGCTTGTAACCCTGAGAAACAATTTCTATTGCCCAGGGATCTACCTGTGAGTGAACCCAGATGTGGCTGAAAAGTCGAAGACGTGCCCCCACTGGGGCGAACTCCCTTAGCGGAGCCCCAGCATCATGCGGTGGATTTTGTAGAGGCTGTGTTGTGCAGCTTTTTCCCCCTGCCCTTACCTCTGGCCAGAAAGGACGCACCTCATACTTTCTTGTTTCTCTGTGACCGAAAGAACTGCATTTGATAATGTGGCGCTTTCTTAGGCTGTGAGAGAATATAAGGCAAAAAATTGGATTTACCAGCTGTAGCTGTGGAGACCAGGTCCGAGAGACCTTCTCCAAACAATTCCTCACCCTTGTAAGGTAAAACCTCCATATGCCTTTTTGAGTCGGCATCACCTGTCCATTGCCGGGTCCATAGGACTCGTCTAGCAGAAATCGATATAGCGTTGACTCTAGAACTCTGTAAACCAATGTCTCTTTGAGCATCTCTCATATATAAGACATCATCTTTTATATGTCCTAGGGTTAATAAGATAGTATCCTTATCCAAGGTCTCAATCTCCGCTGATAAGGTATCTGTCCAGCTGCCACAGCGCTACAAACCCAAGCCGACGCAATAGCCGGTCTGAGTAAAGTACCAGAATGTGTGTAAATGGACTTCAAAGTAACCTCCTGCTTGCGATCAGCAGGATCCCTTAGGGTAGCCGTATCTTGGGATGGCAGCGCTACCTTTTTGGATAAGCGTGTCAACGCTTTATCCACCCTAGGGGAGGATTCCCACCGTATCCTGTCCTTTGCCGGGAAAGGATACGCCATAAGAATCCTTTTGGGAATCTCCAGTTTTTTGTCTGGAGATTCCCACGCTTTTTCACACAACTCATTCAGCTCATGAGAAGGGGGAAAGGTTACCTCAGGTTTCTTTCCCTTATACATGTGTACCCTCGTGTCAGGGACAGGGGGTTCCTCTGTGATATGCAAAACATCTTTTATTGCAATAATCATATATCGAATACAGTTAGCCAATTTTGGCTGTAACTTTGCATCATCGTAGTCGACACTGGAGTCAGAATCCGTGTCGGTATCAGTGTCTACTATTTGGGATAGTGGGTGCTTTTGAGACCCCGAAGGTCCCTGCGACATAGGGACAGACATGGGTTGACTCCCTGGCTGTTCCCTAGCCTCAGCTTTGTCTAATCTTTTGTGCAATAAATTCACATTAGCACTTAAAACATTCCACATATCCATCCAGTCAGGTGTCGGCGTTGTCGACGGAGACACCACATTCATTTGCTCCACCTCCTCCCTAGTAGAGCCTTCTACCTCAGACATGTCGACACACGCGTACCGACACACCGCACACACAGGGAATCCTCTTATCTGAAGACAGTTCCCCCACAAGGCCCTTTGGAAAGACAGAGAGAGAGTATGCCAGCACACACCCAGCGCTAATGACCCAGGAAAAAGCACACAATATGTTTACCCAGATAGCGCTGTAATTGTATAATGCGCCAATTATGTGCCCCCCCCCCCCCCCCCCGTCTTTAAAACCCTCTTTCACCGTGGATAAGCAGGGGAGAGTCTGGGTAGCTTCCTCTCAGCGCTGTGCTGTGGAGAAAATGGCGCTGGTGAGTGCTGAGGAAGAAACCCCGCCCCCTCGGCGGCGGGCTTCTGTCCCGCTCAAATATCGAAAAACCTGGCTGGGGCTCTTTATATATACAGTGCCCAGCTGTATATATATACATTTGCCAGAAAAAGAGGTTTTATTGCTGCCCAGGGCGCCCCCCCTGCGCCCTGCACCCTTACAGTGACTGCCGTTTGTGTGTGCTGTGTGGGAGCAATGGCGGCGCACAGCTTTACTGCTGTGCGTTACCTCAGTGAAGATCTGAAGTCTTATGCCGCCTCTGAAGTCTTCTTTCTTCTCATACTTACCCGGCTTCTATCTTCCGGCTCTGCGAGGAGGACGGCGGCACGGCTCTGGGACGGACGGCGAGGGTGAGAGCTGCGTACCGATCCCTCTGGAGCTAATGGTGTCCAGTAGCCTAAGAAACAGAGCCTAACATTAAAGCAGGTCTGTTTCTCTCCCCTCAGTCCCTCGATGCAGGGAGTCTGTTGCCAGCAGGCTCCCTGAAAATAAAAAACCTAACAAATATACTTTCTTTCAGGAAACTCAGGAGAGCTCCCTGTAATGCACCCAGTCTCCTCTGTGCACAGTAGTAAACTGAGGTCTGGAGGAGGGGCATAGAGGGAGGAGCCAGTGCACACCCATACCTAAAGTTCTTTCTTAAAGTGCCCATGTCTCCTGCGGAGCCCGTCTTTCCCCATGGTCCTTACGGAGTCCCCAGCATCCTCTAGGACGTAAGAGTAATGAACGAGTTCTCGTTCATTAATGAATGAGAATGTTCATATCGTTCAGTGTTATCGCCTAATGTGTAGGGCCCATAAGCATCAGAAGGGGACACTGAGCATGCTGCCTACCTAGGGAACTATGCACTATTCCAACATGCCTGGCAGGCAATCAGTATTAACATTTACAATATCTACCTCCCCCACACTGCAAGCCTCCTTCTCCGTCGGACAACGGTGTGCAGATGTGAAGACATCATCTGATTGTGAATGAGGTTTGGAGCGCATGCAGTGGTGGGCAATTATTCCAATCCTTACAGAAAGAGGCACCGCCAGTGTCGGACTGGGGCGTGAAGGGCCCACCGGGGGGGGGGGGGGGGGGGGTGCTGTTGTAGGGGCACATGCTTAAGGGTGTGGCCAGGCTCCAGTGGGAGTGTGGCCAGCCACCACAGAGGTTTGGCTAATCATTACAGAGTACATGTTCTGTGCCCCTTGGTAAATGTATAAAAAAATCAATTCTTGTGAAGTATAATGTAACATATATATATATATATATATATATATATATATATATATATAATGCATAATTCAAGTGCACTAGGATAGAGTCTGGAACCTGATCCCTAGAGGAGGAGGGCCCACAGGCAGTAGGGCCCACCGGTGGTTTCCCCTGTTCCCCTGTGGGCCAGTCCGACCCTGGCCACCGCTGCTGTCTGCCAGGCTTGTTTTAAAGTGTCAGTTGTTACCTTACTGTATTTGATGTAAAGTTTGGAGTTACTACATACTTCACTATTGTGTGCCCCCTATCTTGTTTCTTTGATTTATACAGATTTTTCCTGTTTGGGGAAGGTAACATACTGCAGGAAAGCTGTATTTGCAGGTTGATAAACTTTCTGTCGGCAGATGTTGGCTCGAATGACATCATCACACAATATTCTTACCTGCTAAAATTAACTAAACTTAACTTATCTGTAAATAACGACACAGACCACTGAGATGTCATCAAAATCAGTCAACCGTTATTTATTTATAATACTTAAACTAAGTATGGTGGCAAAAAGAAAGATCGGCCAGATCATCAGTGACATTACGTCTTATTGCCGCTACACATGTCCACGACATGACTTTATATTAGAGATGAGCGGGTTCGGTGTCTCTGAATCCGAACCCGCACGAACTTCATGTTTTTTTTCACGGGTCCGAGCGACTCGGATCTTCCCGCCTTGCTCGGTTAACCCGAGCGCTGCCCCGAACGTCATCATGACGCTGTCGGATTCTCGCGAGACTCGGATTCTATATAAGGAGCCGCGCGTCGCCGCCATTTTCACACGTGCATTGAGATTGATAGGGAGAGGACGTGGCTGGCGTCCTCTCCATTTAGATTAGGAGAGAGAGAGAGAGATTGACCTGAGGCTGATACTGTAGAAGAGAGTGCAGAGTTTAGTGACTGACCACAGTGACCACCAGCAGTGCAGTTGTTTTATTTAATATATCCGTTCTCTGCCTGAAAAAAACGGTACACACAGTGACTCAGTCACATACCATATCTGTGTGCACTGCTCAGCCCAGTGTGCTGCATGCCTGCATCATCTATGTATATATTATATATCTGACTGTGCTCAGCTCACACAGCTTATAATTGTGGGGGAGACTGGGGAGCACTGCAGTGCCAGTTATAGGTTATAGCAGGAGCCAGGAGTACAAGACAGTCACATACCATATCTGTGTGCACTGCTCAGCCCAGTGTGCTGCATCATCTATGTATATATTATATATCTGACTGTGCTCAGCTCACACAGCTTATAATTGTGGGGGAGACTGGGGAGCACTGCAGTGCCAGTTATAGGTTATAGCAGGAGCCAGGAGTACATATTATATTAAAATTAAACAGTGCACACTTTTACTGCAGGAGTGCCACTGCCAGTGTGACTGACCAGTGACCTGACCACACTGACCACCAGTATAGTTAGTAGTATACTATATTGTGATTGCCTGAAAAAGTTAAACACTCGTCGTGTGACTTCACTTGTGTGGTGTTTTTTTTTTATTCTATAAAAAACTCATTCTGCTGACAGACAGTGTCCAGCAGGTCCGTCATTATATAATATATATACCTGTCCGGCTGCAGTAGTGATATATATATATATTTTATATCATTATTTATCATCCAGTCGCAGCAGACACAGTACGGTAGTTCACGGCTGTAGCTACCTCTGTGTCGGCACTCGGCAGTCCATCCATAATTGTATACCACCTACCCGTGGTTTTTTTTTCTTTCTTCTTTATACATACATACTACTACATCTCTTTATCAACCAGTCTATATTAGCAGCAGACACAGTACAGTACGGTAGTTCACGGCTGTGGCTACCTCTGTGTCGGCACTCGGCAGTCCGTCCATAATTGTATACCACCTAACCGTGTTTTTTTTTTCTTTCTTCTTTATACATACATACTACGACATCTCTTTATCAACCAGTCTATATTAGCAGCAGACACAGTACAGTACGGTAGTTCACGGCTGTGGCTACCTCTGTGTCGGCACTCGGCAGTCCGTCCATAATTGTATACCACCTAACCGTGGTTTTTTTTTCTTTCTTCTTCATACATACATACTACGACATCTCTTTATCAACCAGTCTATATTAGCAGCAGACACAGTACAGTACGGTAGTTCACGGCTGTGGCTACCTCTGTGTCGGCACTCGGCAGTCCGTCCATAATTGTATACCACCTAACCGTGTTTTTTTTTTCTTTCTTCTTTATACATACATACTACGACATCTCTTTATCAACCAGTCTATATTAGCAGCAGACACAGTACAGTACGGTAGTTCACGGCTGTGGCTACCTCTGTGTCGGCACTCGGCAGTCCGTCCATAATTGTATACCACCTAACCGTGGTTTTTTTTTCTTTCTTCTTCATACATACATACTACGACATCTCTTTATCAACCAGTCTATATTAGCAGCAGACACAGTACAGTACGGTAGTTCACGGCTGTGGCTACCTCTGTGTCGGCACTCGGCAGTCCGTCCATAATTGTATACCACCTACCCGTGGTTTTTTTTTCTTTCTTCTTTATACATACATACTACTACATCTCTTTATCAACCAGTCTATATTAGCAGCAGACACAGTACAGTACGGTAGTTCACGGCTGTGGCTACCTCTGTGTCGGCACTCGGCAGTCCGTCCATAATTGTATACCACCTACCCGTGTTTTTTTTTTCTTTCTTCTTCATACATACATACTACGACATCTCTTTATCAACCAGTCTATATTAGCAGCAGACACAGTACAGTACGGTAGTTCACGGCTGTGGCTACCTCTGTGTCGGCACTCGGCAGTCCGTCCATAATTGTATACCACCTAACCGTGGTTTTTTTTTCTTTCTTCTTCATACATACATACTACGACATCTCTTTATCAACCAGTCTATATTAGCAGCAGACACAGTACGGTAGTTCACGGCTGTAGCTACCTCTGTGTCGGCACTCGGCAGTCCGTCCATAATTGTATACTAGTATCCATCCATCTCCATTGTTTACCTGAGGTGCCTTTTAGTTGTGCCTATTAAAATATGGAGAACAAAAATGTTGAGGTTCCAAAATTAGGGAAAGATCAAGATCCACTTCCACCTCGTGCTGAAGCTGCTGCCACTAGTCATGGCCGAGACGATGAAATGCCAGCAACGTCGTCTGCCAAGGCCGATGCCCAATGTCATAGTACAGAGCATGTCAAATCCAAAACACCAAATATCAGTAAAAAAAGGACTCCAAAACCTAAAATAAAATTGTCGGAGGAGAAGCGTAAACTTGCCAATATGCCATTTACCACACGGAGTGGCAAGGAACGGCTGAGGCCCTGGCCTATGTTCATGGCTAGTGGTTCAGCTTCACATGAGGATGGAGGCACTCAGCCTCTCGCTAGAAAAATGAAAAGACTCAAGCTGGCAAAAGCAGTAGCACCGCAAAGAACTGTGCGTTCTTCGAAATCCCAAATCCACAAGGAGAGTCCAATTGTGTCGGTTGCGATGCCTGACCTTCCCAACACTGGACGTGAAGAGCATGCGCCTTCCACCATTTGCACGCCCCCTGCAAGTGCTGGAAGGAGCACCCGCAGTCCAGTTCCTGATAGTCAGATTGAAGATGTCAGTGTTGAAGTACACCAGGATGAGGAGGATATGGGTGTTGCTGGCGCTGGGGAGGAAATTGACCAGGAGGATTCTGATGGTGAGGTGGTTTGTTTAAGTCAGGCACCCGGGGAGACACCTGTTGTCCGTGGGAGGAATATGGCCGTTGACATGCCTGGTGAAAATACCAAAAAAATCAGCTCTTCGGTGTGGAACTATTTCAACAGAAATGCGGACAACAGGTGTCAAGCCGTGTGTTCCCTTTGTCAAGCTGTAATAAGTAGGGGTAAGGACGTTAACCACCTCGGAACATCCTCCCTTATACGTCACCTGCAGCGCATTCATAATAAGTCAGTGACAAGTTCAAAAACTTTGGGTGACAGCGGAAGCAGTCCACTGACCAGTAAATCCCTTCCTCTTGTAACCAAGCTCACGCAAACCACCCCACCAACTCCCTCAGTGTCAATTTCCTCCTTCCCCAGGAATGCCAATAGTCCTGCAGGCAATGTCACTGGCAATTCTGACGAGTCCTCTCCTGCCTGGGATTCCTCCGATGCATCCTTGCGTGTAACGCCTACTGCTGCTGGCGCTGCTGTTGTTGCTGCTGGGAGTCGATGGTCATCCCAGAGGGGAAGTCGTAAGACCACTTTTACTACTTCCACCAAGCAATTGACTGTCCAACAGTCCTTTGCGAGGAAGATGAAATATCACAGCAGTCATCCTACTGCAAAGCGGATAACTGAGGCCTTGGCATCCTGGGTGGTGAGAACCGTGGTTCCGGTATCCATCATTACTGCAGAGCCAACTAGAGACTTGTTGGAGGTACTGTGTCCCCGGTACCAAATACCATCTAGGTTCCATTTCTCTAGGCAGGCGATACCGAAAATTTACACAGACCTCAGAAAAAGAGTCACCAGTGTCCTAAAAAATGCAGCTGTACCCAATGTCCACTTAACCACGGACATGTGGACAAGTGGAGCAGGGCAGGGTCAGGACTATATGACTGTGACAGCCCACTGGGTAGATGTATGGACTCCCGCCGCAAGAACAGCAGCGGCGGCACCAGTAGCAGCATCTCGCAAACGCCAACTCTTTCCTAGGCAGGCTACGCTTTGTATCACCGGTTTCCAGAATACGCACACAGCTGAAAACCTCTTACGGCAACTGAGGAAGATCATCGCGGAATGGCTTACCCCAATTGGACTCTCCTGTGGATTTGTGGCATCGGACAACGCCAGCAATATTGTGTGTGCATTAAATATGGGCAAATTCCAGCACGTCCCATGTTTTGCACATACCTTGAATTTGGTGGTGCAGAATTATTTAAAAAACGACAGGGGCGTGCAAGAGATGCTGTCGGTGGCCAGAAAAATTGCGGGACACTTTCGGCGTACAGGCACCACGTACAGAAGACTGGAGCACCACCAAAAACTACTGAACCTGCCCTGCCATCATCTGAAGCAAGAAGTGGTAACGAGGTGGAATTCAACCCTCTATATGCTTCAGAGGTTGGAGGAGCAGCAAAAGGCCATTCAAGCCTATACAATTGAGCACGATATAGGAGGTGGAATGCACCTGTCTCAAGCGCAGTGGAGAATGATTTCAACGTTGTGCAAGGTTCTGATGCCCTTTGAACTTGCCACACGTGAAGTCAGTTCAGACACTGCCAGCCTGAGTCAGGTCATTCCCCTCATCAGGCTTTTGCAGAAGAAGCTGGAGACATTGAAGGAGGAGCTAACACGGAGCGATTCCGCTAGGCATGTGTGACTTGTGGATGGAGCCCTTAATTCGCTTAACAAGGATTCACGGGTGGTCAATCTGTTGAAATCAGAGCACTACATTTTGGCCACCGTGCTCGATCCTAGATTTAAAGCCTACCTTGGATCTCTCTTTCCGGCAGACACAAGTCTGCTGGGGTTGAAAGACCTGCTGGTGAGAAAATTGTCAAGTCAAGCGGAACGCGACCTGTCAACATCTCCTCCTTCACATTCTCCCGCAACTGGGGGTGCGAGGAAAAGGCTCAGAATTCCGAGCCCACCCGCTGGCGGTGATGCAGGGCAGTCTGGAGCGACTGCTGATGCTGACATCTGGTCCGGACTGAAGGACCTGACAACGATTACGGACATGTCGTCTACTGTCACTGCATATGATTCTCTCACCATTGAAAGAATGGTGGAGGATTATATGAGTGACCGCATCCAAGTAGGCACGTCACACAGTCCATACTTATACTGGCAGGAAAAAGAGGCAATTTGGAGGCCATTGCACAAACTGGCTTTATTCTACCTAAGTTGCCCTCCCACAAGTGTGTACTCCGAAAGAGTGTTTAGTGCCGCCGCTCACCTTGTCAGCAATCGGCGTACGAGGTTACATCCAGAAAATGTGGAGAAGATGATGTTCATTAAAATGAATTATAATCAATTCCTCCGCGGAGACATTGACCAGCAGCAATTGCCTCCACAAAGTACACAGGGAGCTGAGATGGTGGATTCCAGTGGGGACGAATTGATAATCTGTGAGGAGGGGGATGTACACGGTGATATATCGGAGGGTGATGATGAGGTGGACATCTTGCCTCTGTAGAGCCAGTTTGTGCAAGGAGAGATTAATTGCTTCTTTTTTGGGGGGGGTCCAAACCAACCCGTCATATCAGTCACAGTCGTGTGGCAGACCCTGTCACTGAAATGATGGGTTGGTTAAAGTGTGCATGTCCTGTTTTGTTTATACAACATAAGGGTGGGTGGGAGGGCCCAAGGACAATTCCATCTTGCACCTCTTTTTTCTTTTATTTTTCTTTGCGTCATGTGCTGTTTGGGGAGGGTTTTTTGGAAGGGACATCCTGCGTGACACTGCAGTGCCACTCCTAAATGGGCCCGGTGTTTGTGTCGGCCACTAGGGTCGCTAATCTTACTCACACAGTCAGCTACCTCATTGCGCCTCTTTTTTTCTTTGCGTCATGTGCTGATTGGGGAGGGTTTTTTGGAAGGGACATCCTGCGTGACACTGCAGTGCCACTCCTAAATGGGCCCGGTGTTTGTGTCGGCCACTAGGGTCGCTAATCTTACTCACACAGTCAGCTACCTCATTGCGCCTCTTTTTTTCTTTGCGTCATGTGCTGATTGGGGAGGGTTTTTTGGAAGGGACATCCTGCGTGACACTGCAGTGCCACTCCTAAATGGGCCCGGTGTTTGTGTCGGCCACTAGGGTCGCTAATCTTACTCACACAGTCAGCTACCTCATTGCGCCTCTTTTTTTCTTTGCGTCATGTGCTGATTGGGGAGGGTTTTTTGGAAGGGACATCCTGCGTGACACTGCAGTGCCACTCCTAAATGGGCCCGGTGTTTGTGTCGGCCACTAGGGTCGCTTATCTTACTCACACAGTCAGCTACCTCATTGCGCCTCTTTTTTTCTTTGCGTCATGTGCTGATTGGGGAGGGTTTTTTGGAAGGGACATCCTGCGTGACACTGCAGTGCCACTCCTAGATGGGCCAGGTGTTTGTGTCGGCCACTAGTGTCGCTTAGCTTAGTCATCCAGCGACCTTGGTGCAAATTTTAGGACTAAAAATAATATTGTGAGGTGTGAGGTATTCAGAATAGACTGAAAATGAGTGGAAATTATGGTTTTTGAGGTTAATAATAATATGGGATCAAAATGACCCCCAAATTCTATGATTTAAGCTGTTTTTTAGTGTTTTTTAAAAAAAACACCCAAATCCAAAACACACCCGAATCCGACAAAAAAAATTCGGTGAGGTTTTGCCAAAACGCGGTCGAACCCAAAACACGGCCGCGGAACCGGACCCAAAACCAAAACACAAAACCCGAAAAATTTCAGGCGCTCATCTCTACTTTATATCTCTCATTGGCTGCGCCAATAAATGCTGAGACTTCAACTCTCTCCCCAATACACCATAATAGTCCGGCCAGACAGCCAAGCCCAATGACCCCCGGTAAGGAAGGCCAGAGTATACAATGTATTGGGCAAAGGGAATAATTCAGACCTGATCGCTGCTGCGGCTGATCAGGTCTGAACTGCGCATGCCAGAAATGCTATTAGCATCTCAGCCCAGCGATCGGCTCTGCCTGATGGACAGGCAGAGGTGTTCGCTGGGTGGGAGGGCCGCCGTTTTGGGGGCGCGGTCAGGGCAATGCAGGCGTTGCGACCAGGGATGCGATCAGCGCGCAGGTGCTGCGTAAGTAGGGAGCTGCTTGTCAAGTACAAAAGCAACGCCGCTGTGCGATGCTTTTGTACTTGTGCGAGGGGGGGGTGGTAGGGCCTGACATGCGGGGCGGACTAGCCGCCTTGCTGGGCGTCCCCCTGCATGTCAGAGTAAATAATCGTAGATGTGCAAAATTTAGCACATCTGTGTCAACTCTGAATTACCCCCAAAGAGCGCACCGACAAACAGCAGCGCACTAGCCACTGTGCTGCCGTTCTTTCCCGCCGCATATAGGATGACAAACCCCAACCGGCAAAGAATAAGAAAAAAATGGGTGGAGAAAAAAGGTGACCTGGGGAGGGAGGGTGGGAAATCCAAAGAGAAAGAGGAAACATCCTATTACTACCTCACACAAAATGTCTGCTAACTCCTCCCTAAACACTCCCAATAATCTAACTGGTTCCTGTCGCAGTTCTATTAACTGTTCGATTACCTAACCTAATTGTGTGAAACTCATACAATCCTACTACCTCAAAGTTTACGGTCGCGTGCACTAATTTAAGCACTCGCTCTTCATTATGGATGCGCAGCTTGACTAATACATAGGACTAGTTGCTCAATAGGATTTCCCTTGTATTGGTACTGTATATAGTAACATAGGCCCTCATTCCGAGTTGATCACTCGCTAGCTGCTTTTCGCAGCAATGCAAACGCTAAGCCACCGCCCTCTGGGAGTGTATCTTAGCTTAGCAGAAGTGCGACCGAAAGGTTCGCAGAACTGCTCCAAAATATTTTCAAGCAGTTTCTGAGTAGCTGCAGACCTACTCCTACCTTGCGATCACTTCAGACTATTTAGTTCCGGTTTTGACGTCACAAACACACCCTGCTTTCGGCCATCCACTCCCCCGTTTCCCCAGGCACGTCTGCGTTTTCATCTGACACGCCTGCGTTTTTTAGCACACTCCCGGAAAACGGTCAGTTTCCTCCCAGAAACACCCACTTCCTGTCAATCACTCACCGATCAGCAGTGCGACTGAAAAGTGTCGCTAGACCTTGTGTGAAACTGCTTCGTTTTTTGTGAAAGTGCGTCGTGCGTGTGCACTGCGGCCCAGACGCATGCGCAGAAGTGAAGATTTTTTGCCTGATCGCCGCGCTGCGAACAACGGCAGCTAGTGATCAACTCGGAATGACCACCATAGTATCTAAGGTTGAAAAAAGACAGTTTGTATCCTCCTATGCAGGATTATATATGTGGACAATTCCCATTTCTATGCAATCTCATGTTTACAATCTCTGCTTGTCGCATTGATACAGAATATTCTACTGCCGCTAACTATTGGTTCCTGTGCAATGATTTTCTCATGATTACAGTGACATGTACATATTAAAGGGAGTTATTCAACTCGGTACAAAACGTACCAAAAATCGCAACTGAGCTATTTTTGGCACACTGCACAGCTGCACACAATCAAAGTGGGATCGCATCCCGGAAGGATCGAACTTTGATTAACAGCGTCGGCCGTTGTGAGGGCAGAGTTACGGCATTGCGGGGACGGCGCATGGAAAACAGGGGCGAGACGGTTGCGTTTTTCAGCTGCTCCAATGGGAAAAATGGCGGTGGACCAGCTGTATACGCAGCCTTGCTGCAGCTGCAAGGGGTCATCCACAATTGCTGCGATCACAATTAGATTGCGAGTGCATCGCAATCCGATTGCAATCGCAGCTGCGGGGTGGGAGTTAACATGGTGGGCGGCCTTGCCTGCGATGGGCGGCCCCCAGCATGCTACAGAACTGATTGCAGATTCTGCTTTTTAGCAGAATCTGCAATCCGTACTGAATAGGATCTAAAGTCTGCACGTGCATATGATCCGGTGGGAATCCATTGAAGCCTTTCCAGCATTGCTGGTCCCCATTGCCAGGTTTTACTAACTGCTAAGATGGCGATAGTGGATAAAGCCATGATTTTTGTTGCATGTTAAATTCACTTGCGCCACAGTCACCATAGAGGTCTAAAGGGAGGGCGCTAAGCGGCGAAAATAGAGGCAGCGTAGGAGAAAACTGATTTCACTGTAGCTTATCACTTGGTAAATTATGAGAATCTAAGATGAGTCCTTTTTCTGTCAAAAGTGCCCGGTGATGGGGCTTATTTGCATAAATAAACCTCTTGATTTTGGTTCAGTTTTACTTAACGTCAGTAGTCAACATTGTATTTCTTTTTTTTTTACTGAAAAAAGTTAAGGAATTTGGAAGTATAGTTTTTTTGGGTGTGTTATGTAAGGTCGATTGTATGTAGGTCGACAATGTTTAGGTCGATCACTATTGGTCGACAGTAAGTAGGTCGACAGGTCAAAAGGTTGACATGACTTTTTGTTGTTTTTTTGTTGTCGTTTTCTCCGTACAGTGACAGGGAACCCCACTTAGTGCACTGTATCCCCTCGCTTTGCTCGCCATGCTTCGGGTAAGGTGCCTCGCTCCACTACCGCTCGGCACAGGTTACTATTCCCAATAGTAGTCCACGTGGATCGTTAAGTATGAAAAAGTCCCAAAAAGTAAATTTTTTTGAAAAACTCATGTCGACCTTTTGACTTGTCGACCTAGAACAGGTTGACCTAAAGAACCTGTCGACCTATAAATCCTGTCGACCAATAGGGGTCGACCTAAACATTGTCGACCTACTTACTGTCGACCTAGAGATTGGATCCTGCTCTTGGTGTGGTATGTAAGGTCGATGGTAAGTAGGTCAACAATGTTCAGGTCGATCACTATTGGTCGACAGTAAGTAGGTCGACAGGGAAGATAGTTTGACAGGGTCTTTGGGTCGACATGAGTTTTTATTGTTTTTTTTGGGCATTTGTAGGGGTGCCGCGGGTGGGAGAGGGGCTGGTGCGGTGGTGCCGCGGGTGGGGGAGGGGCGTATGCATGGCTGCCGTGGGTGGGGGCCCGGAGCCACCGTGGGTGGGAGAGGAGCGGTTGCGGGGGTGCCGCGGGTGGGGGAGGTACGGGGGTGCTGTGGGGGTCTGGAGCCACCGCAGGTGGTGGAGGGGGGGTGTGTGCCACGGATGGGGCCCGGAGGTACTGCGAGTTTGGGAGGGGCAGGTAATGCTTCTTCTTCTTCTCCTCCTGGAAGCAGCTAAGCTGCTGTCCTTCCTTTGGCAGATGCACTCAGTAAACTACTGCTCCCAGCAGCCCTTAGCGATGGAATGTTTCGGTGCTAAGGGCTGCTGGGAGTGGTAGTTTATTTAGTGCATCTACTTCCCTGTAATGCGGTGCGTTGGGACACCGGCGTTAACAATAGTGACTGGCTGGCAGAACTGACTGACTGGCTGAATCAATGTAAAAGGTGAGAGTGCTGTGCAGTGTCAGTGACACTGCACACCCACTGCACTGCACAGCACTGTCACCTTTTACATTGATTCAGCGTCCAGACATTACCCACCGAGATATCACCCACTCTATCCGTTACATTAGCCATCTCGGGGCTTCCAGGCTGGAAGCCCAGGTGCTGTGTTGCGAAGTCAGGGCCTCTGGGGATCTGGGCGCGGCTGTGGTGGGGAGGCACATCTGTGACATCACGTGCAGAGGAGGCGTTGGGTCTCAGAGAGTATGCGGTGCAAGGAGGGCTATGAAAGCCTTCCGCTGCGCCGCTTTCATACACATGTTCCACCTGCGCCGCGGCTAGGGATTGTTGATGCCGGAGGGGGCAGGCAGACTGGCAGCAGGAGATAGGGCGCTGCAGTAAAAGGATAACTTTTTCCATATCTACAGCGCAGAGACTTGCTGCAGATGCAGTGGCATACCCTCCAGCTGTAGCTTTTTGGCTATTTTGGCTTTTTGACTGGTTATGGCTCTCTTTTCCAACACTCTCTCATCTGGAAAAGCCTGGGGCCAATTTATCCAGTGACGTGTAGCAGCCAGGCAGAGTACAGACAGCAGAAGTGGGTTCTCTCTTCCTTCATATATCATCTTCATTGTTCAAGGTCGTACTATCCTGAAAGTAGCCCGATCTTCAATCTCGGAAGCTGATAGGATAGACCTGGCTAGTACTTTGAGGGGAGACCACTTAGGAATACCAGGCACTGTGGATATCATCAAGATGATCACCTATATTTTCATTTGACAACACTGGTGGAGCAGTTCTATGCTGCTTACTCTCACTATTTTAATCTATATTTCACCTTTTTATCTCTTACTTAGAAATTAAGATAGAGATCTTAATTACCTTGGACCGCACAGGTCGATATTTTAAAGGAACAGAATAAATGTTATGTTTTAGATTATTCATTATCACATTATTCACCATATACTGTTTTGATTGATTGTCATTTTCAAATAAGAGTGCTCCCAAAAAGGAATTCTTTTGTCTTCTCTTTCCCTATATACTAATACCCCTTTACCTTATACACGTTACACCTCACACTAATACCCCTTTACCTTATACAAGTTACACCTCACACTAATACCCCTTTACCTTATACATGTTACACCTCACACTAATACCCCTTTACCTTATACACGTTACACCTCACACTAATACCCCTTTACCTTATACATGTTACACCTCACACTAATACCCCTTTACCTTATACACGTTACACCTCACACTAATACCCCTTTACCTTATACATGTTACACCTCACACTAATACCCCTTTACCTTATACACGTTACACCTCACACTAATACCCCTTTACCTTATACACGTTACACCTCACACTAATACCCCTTTACCTTATACACGTTACACCTCACACTAATACCCCTTTACCTTATACATGTTACACCTCACACTAATACCCCTTTACCTTATACACGTTACACCTCACACTAATACCCCTTTACCTTATACACGTTACACCTCACACTATTAGCCCTTTACATCAGAGGTTCTCAAACTCGGTCCTCAGGACCCCACACAGTGCATGTTTTGCAGGTAACCCAGCAGGTGTATTAATTACTCACTGACACATTTTAAAAGGTCTGCAGGTGGAGCTAATTATTAACTTGCGGTTCTGTGAGGAGACCTGCAAAACATGCACCGTGTGGGGTCCTGAGGACCGAGTTTGAGAACCTGTGCTTTACATTATACACGTTACATCTCACTCTATTACCCCTTTACCTTATACATGTTACACCTCACACTAATACCAATTAACGTTATACACATTACACCTCACACTAATACTCCTTTACCTTATACACGTTACGCCTTACAGTAGTTTTCATTATTCACTTAACACCACAATAGACCACACACACCGGCATCCTCAGCAACAGCAGACCAGCCAGGAGTCACTGATTGGTGCAGGCCCTGGGTGCATCACAGCATTAGGACCCGCTCCCTCACATCGCGATTCGCTGGTTTCTAAAGGGGCAGGGCTTAAATTGTGGCCCACGGCAGACAGGCGCAGCACGGATCATGCAACAAAATTGATCAGGTGCCCTGCAAAACAGCTGCTGCTCCTGTCAAGCTGAGCTGACACTAGGCTTGGCATGCATGCCACATACAACCACACTGGAGTTCCCTGGATGTCCTTTCACTGTCAGACAGCAACAAGCATTTTCTGCAGGCTCCAATTTCCCCCCCTCCCACGTCCGCACCCGGGCTTGGTACTTTGCTGAGAACGGGAGCAGTACGGTAACCCGATGACAAACTGCGGCAGTGTGACCCCATCCTAGCAGCAGCACTGCTGCCCATCAGGCGCCGAGAGGAGCAGTGTAACATGGCCGCCCAGCTCCCTCTGCTGCTGTTATCATTTCAGCTCTGCCTCTACAATGAATAGGGGAGAGACAGGGGCAGTCTCCAGCACACACTGTAACAACGGTTATATTTTCTTAGGAAAATGCGTCTAGCAGGAATATCTGAGCCAATTTTAGTTAATTTTTATTCTTGTACTATTGAAAGTGTGCTTACATATGGTATTTCCGTTTGGTATGGAAATTGTAAGGTAGCAGAGCGTGAATCGCTTGACAGAATTGTTAAAACTGCTGGAAGAATAGTTGGTTCAGTATTGCCAAACATTCAATCTATTTATGAAAAGAGGCTCCTTAAGAAGGCCAGGAGTATATTGAATGATGTAACTCACCCCAATTATGGGGTATTTACCCTGCTTCCTTCTAACTTACGTTATAGATCTTTATTGTGTAAGACTAGTCGGTTGAGGCATAGTTTTTTCCCTAGGGCAGTTAACATGCTTAATGGTTTAGGGGGAAGATAGGAGTGTAGTACCTGCTTATGTGTCTATTGTGTTCCTTTGGCTTTTATAAATATTTTAAAAATATTTTATGGTGTTTTATCGGTGTTGTACTTAGATATCTGTTTCACTCACATGGAAATGTAATTGTCTGTTCATACGTGAATATTTAATGATAACAATAAATTCAAATTCAAATAACTTCCACCGAGCGTAGCGCGCTGGGGAGGAGGGGGGGTGCCTCGGACGGCAGGTGGTAGAGATTCGGGAGGTTCAGGTGGTAATCTACTGGTGCTTTAGGGATGGTGTACCTTAGGGTGAGTACATACTAGGCAATGTGCCATCCAATCCCATGGATCAAAGAGACCTATTGTCCACAATGTGTAGATTGTACCCGTGATTGCGCGCTCCTGCAGATTGGTTCTGCTCACCAAATGTGACGACGCAGCCTCTGAATGTTCTATAACGCACAGTCATGCACTATATTGTATTGTGTGTACGGGTGACCGATGTATACTTTACATTGGTCATCCTATTATCCGAGACCCCATGGTTGTAGCATGTACCCGGCCTTACTCAGGGATGTAGTTGGGATCACGTCTGTACCCAACCCCTTATTCATGCTACCAACCCAATGTAAAGAATAATACAGATTTCAGTAAAATCAGTCTTTAACCACTTGCCTGGCATGGTCGCATCAGATGCGACCATGCCTGCAAGTGCTCTATCTGACCTGGTCACACAGGATGCGACCAGTCAGATAGAGAGTGTTAGCAGCGGCAGAGAAGGGACACTTCCCTCCGCTGCTGCTGTCAGAGGGACCAGAAGGCCCCTCTGCCTCCCAGCTCTCTCCCCTACTGATTGCCGTGCTGCGGATCACTGCTGATCGGTCAGCATGGCAAGATCCCCCCTGCAGCGGCTGCAGATATTGGCAGCCGCTGGGGAGTGTAAATTAACCCCCCAAGCCACCCCCAGACCCCCCCCTGTATACCTGGAGGCTGTCCCGGCTTTCAAAATGAAAGTCACAATGTTTCTGATGTTCCGATGGTTGCAATGTTTTCGATCGATGTTTCGATGTTTGAAAATATATTTTTATAAAGGAAAAAAAACATTTTTTCTTTTCTTTTTAACTAAAATCATTTGGGATAGGTTAAATTCATGTTCTTAACCTAATTAACTCATAAAAAAAAACCGAAAATTTCGGAGCAGTTTTTGTCGAAATACATCATCAGTTAAGTGGTTAAAATAAAAAATAAAAAGATATTCAAATCCAACAAGCCAGAATGGCCTTTTGCAGTGTATTTTACAGACAAAATAATAGACACATCAGTAGTTCTAACTACAAAAGATCAATAAGGAAATAAAATGTTTTATTTTTACATACAATAAATACTATTAAAGTTTGCAATAAAACCAAATATTATTGGCTAAGCATGATCATTAACTCTCAATTTACAAGAATCACTATCCTGTGAGCCGGAGGTAAATTTTTAATTCAGCCTCTATAAATAGAATTGCCTGTGGATTACAGTGATCTACTAGATAGTGACTTTGTGATTACCCAATGGTCAGTTTAGGTACAGCTAGATAGACACATATCTACACATGTGACAATGTCTCATAAACAAAGGTTAGACCATTAGAAAGCATTCCATTACACTGCATGCTAAATGGTAATCTTAAGGGTGGGAATTAGCATAATATTTGCCATGCTCAATTTTTATTTACAGTAGTTTATATACTGTATGAACAAAGAGTAGAAACTGATACATCATGGGATTCTATTAAAATAGGATTTTAATACCTACCGGTAAACCCTTTTCTCTTAGTCCGTAGAGGATGCTGGGGACTCTTCAAGAACCATGGGGTATAGATGGGATCCGCAGGAGACATGGGCAGTTTAAGACTTTCAAATGGTGTGACCTGGCTCCTCCCTCTATGCCCCTCCTCCAGACTCCAGTTTAAGGAACTGTGCCCAGGAAGACGGACATTTCGGGGAAAGGATTTATTGTTAAACCACGGTGAGCATTTTACCAGCTCACACCTTAAGCATGCCGCAGAACGTGGCATTCAACAGAACACAAGCCAACGGAATGAAGAATATGCAGCAATATGCTGACAAAAATCGTAACACAACCTGTGTGTAACCACAATCAATAATTGCAGATACAGTACGCACTGGGACGGGCGCCCAGCATCCTCTACGGACTAAGAGAAAAGGATTTACCGGTAGGTATTAAAATCCTATTTTCTCATACGTCCTAGAGGATGCTGGGGACTCTTCAAGAACCATGGGGTTATACCAAAGCTCTAAAATGGGCGGGAGAGTGCGGATGACTCTGCAGTACCGAATGACCAACATAAGGTCAACCTCGGCCAAGGTATTAAAACTGCAAAACTTAAGCCCAATTGTTTGCTAAATAGCTGCTCGGCAAAGATGCAATGCCGAAACTTACCGGTCAACCGCCTCGGACGAGCCCACCTTTCTAGTAGAATGGGCCTTCACCTATTTCGGTAACGGCAATCCTGCCATAAGATGAGCATGCTGAACCGTACCACAGATCCAGCGCGCAACGGTCTGCTTGGAAGCAGGACACCCAATCTTGTTGGGAGCAAACAGGACAAACAGAGGCTGTGTTCCTAAACGGAGCCGTCCTGGCGACATAAATTTTCAAAACTCTGACTACATGCAGAGACTTCGATTCAACGAAGGCGACCGTAGCCACCGGCACCACAAAAGGTTGGTACATGTGAAAAAAAAAGAAACCACCTTTGGTAGAAAATGTTGACGAGTTTCCAACTCTGCTGTAACTTCATGAAAGATCAAATAAGGAAGCCGCCGAGGACATACTAAGGCGGAGAAACGCGTATGTGGACAAGTGAGTTTACAGCCGGCCGGCTTAATCAATTCTTCAAGCAATTGCATGCTGTCTCATTATTTCACCAACGTACTCAGTACCCGGACATCCGGACCCCAGTGCTAAGGGGGAATAGGGAGTACGCTCCCCTATCTGAGTTATATTACATCTTATTCAGAGGCAGCTGTTATACCCTAGTGCTAAAGGGAAGGACATACTATAAGCTTGACATAATTGCACTAACAATACTGCTTTGCTGACCGACGATCTTTGGGACGCTCTTATACCTGAGTTATATGACATCTCACTCAGAGGCAGCTGTGACACTTTAGTGCCAAAAGGAAGGACATATTATAAGCTTGTCAATATTGCTCTAACAATACTGCTTTGCTAATTTATGATCTTTGGGACAGTTCGGAATAAGTGACTGAAGCAATAACCTACTAATTTCTTTCTGTCATAGAAACAAACGGACAGTATACGAATTACCTTACATTGCAGGGACGCCTGCAATGTTATAGGAGTCACCTAAAGGCAGTTATTTTAATTAGTGGAGTTCCCTTATGTGCACTAATGTTTTGATGCATGTTTTTAGGAGAAAATTTCTCTGTGTAGAATAGTTATGTGCTATAGTGGCACTAAATGCTATATATATATTTTTTTTTATTTGTGCAATATATGAAATCCGGCCGGTAATTGTATAAGTATATACATTTTATATATATATCTTTTTTTATTGTGGGAATGAATAAAATCTTTAATTGAATGCTAAGCGCAGTTCCAGTCTTTTTGTCTTTTCTTGTGAGACCAGACCACTAACTCAGACACTCGCCTTGCGTATGCCAAGGCCAGCCCGACGACCACTTTACAAGTGAGGAATTTCACTCCACCTTACGTAAAGGTTCAAACCAATGTGATTGAAGGAACTGCAACACCCCATTAGATTCCCTGGTGCCACTGGGGCACAAAAAGAGGTTGGATGTGCAACACTCCCTTCACGACAGTCTGAACTTCTGACAAGGAGTCCAATTGATTCTGAAAGAAAATCGATAAGGCCTATTTTAATAGTTGAAAACTCTGCCGTAGGAGTCTTCTTGGATTCACACCAAGAAACCTATTTTTTCCAAAACCGGTAGTAATGTTCAAACATTACCCCTTTTTTTAGTCTGAATAAGTGTGGGAACTACTTCCGTGGGAATACCCTTACGGACTAGGATCTGGCATTCAAACGCCATGTCGTCAAACGTAGCCGCGGTAAGTCCTAATACACGCATGACCCCTGTCGCAACAGGTCCTCGCGCGAAGGAAAAGGCCAGGGATCTCCTATGAGTAATTCCTGAGCTCTGGATACCAAGCTCTCCTTGGCCAGTCTGGGACCATAAGGCTCGCCCGAATTTTCTTTGTATGAACCCAGAACTTTTGGAACAAGAGAAAACATAGGGAATACATATACCGACTGAAAACACCCACGGTGTCACCAGTGTATTCACTGTTCCTGTTTGAGGGTCCCTTGACCTGGAACTCTGAATCTTCTTGCTGAGACATGATACCATCATTCCTACTCGAGGAAATCCCAACGACATGTCACCCCTTCGAAGACTACTTGAAGGAGGTCTCCCCACTCCTGGATGGAGACCGTCTGCTGAGGAGGTCTGCTTCTCAGTCGTCCACTCCTGGAACGAACATCGCTGACAAAGCGCTTGTATGTTTCTCCGTCCAGCGGAAAATCCTTGTGGCTTTTGCCATTGCTGTTCTGCTTTTCATTTGTAGAAAATCATTGTAAACGGCCCTTAATTCTAGACCGATTATGTGGTGACAAGTATCCTAACTTGACCAACTTCCTTGGAAGTTTCCCCCTGAGTGACTGCCGCCCAGCCTCGGTGGCTTGCATCCGTGGTCACCAGGATCCAGTCCTGGATCTCGAACCTGCGCCCCTCTAGGAAGTGAGAACTGCGCAGCCACCACAGGAGTGAGATTCCGGTCTTGGAAGACCGGATTATCCTCCGGTGTATGTGTAGGTGGGAACCAGACCACTTGTCCAACAGATCCCTCTGGAACACCCTGGCATGGAAACTGCCAAATCGAGTGGCCTCGTAGGCTGCCACCATCTTTTCCAGCAACCGAATGTATTGATGAAATGACACTCTTGCTGGAGTCGGAATTTGTTTGACCAAACTTTGGATCTCCAGAGCCTTTTCCACTGGAATAAAACAAAAACTATTTCTCTAGTATTATTCCCAAAACAGACAACTGCGTTGTTGGGACCAACAGTGATTCTGGCAAGTTCAGGAGCTAACCCTGTTGTTGAAGAACTGACAGGGAGAGTGTAATGTTTTGCACCAACTGGTTCCTTGAACACGCCGTTATCATGGGATCATCCCAGTACGGGATAATAGTGACTCCATACTAGCGACGGAGAACCATCATTACCACTATCACCCTGGTGAAAATCTTTGGAGCCGTGGACAGACCAATGGCAACGTCTGAAATTGGTAATGATACCCCTGAATTGCAAACTTCAGGCAAGCCTAATGCGGAGGAAAATGTAATTAGGCCTTCTTTGTGTCTACTGAGACCATGAAAAAAACTCCTTTTTCCAGAATGGAGATCACTGCCCTGAGAGATTCCATCTTAGATTTGAATTTCTTTATGTAGAAAATGAGGGGTTTCAGATTTAGGATTGGCCTGACCGAGCCGTCTGGCTTCGGGACCACGAAGAGGCTTGAATAAAAACCTTCTCCCTGTTGTGCCAGGGGAAAACCAGCTCAATTACCTGATCCTGAAACAACCTTTGTATTGTGTCGCATACTACCTCCCCGTCCGGAGGAAAATCGGTAATTTGAAAAATTGGTGAGGGGAAACGTCTGGAAACTCCAGTATGCACCCTTGGGACACTATTCGTAAAACCCACGGGTCCAGGTCCGTTCCAGGACTGACCGAAGAGTTTTTAGACGTGGTCCCACCGGTGTGGGCTCCCGCAAGAGAGTCCCAGCGCCATGCGGTGGATGTGACAGAACAGAGGATGATGTCTGCCTGTAATCTTGAAGAGGCTGCTGACCTCTTCCCTTTCCTCCTTCCTCTACCTGCAAAGAAAAAGGGGGATCTGTATCTATTATGCCGAAATGACTGCATCGGACAATGATGCGTCATCATCCGTTGTGAGGGAACATATGGCAAGAAGGTAGACTTACCAGCGTCATCTGCCTAGGTCAAACTAACAAGGCCGTCACCAAACCAGGCTTTACTTTCATAGGAAAGAAAACTCAATTTCTTCTTGGAGTCAGCACCAGCATTCCATTGGTGAATCCACAATGCCCTCCTAGCCGAGACCGCCATGGAATTGGCCCGCGAACCCAAGAGTCCTATATCCCTTGTAGTCGCACGGCAGTATGCTGCAGTGTCCTAGATATGACCCAACTTAAGGAGTATCCCATCTCTCCTCAGGGTATCTATATCGGATGACAAGGTAACCGACCATTTCTGACTATTACTACTCCCCCATGCACAAGCAATAGCAGGTATAATTAATGTACGCGTGGACACATAACTTGAATATAACGCAGCTTCCTGCATACAATCCTTTGTGACAGGGCCCCCCTGCAGAACAGGGGGTAACACCCACTTTATCCTCTCCGCGGTGGGAAAAGAATAAACACTCGGAAATTTCTCAAGGATTTGAAACCATCTTGTCAGGGCTGACCCCGACTTTTTTCAACAGAGCGCTCAGCACCTGAGAAGGAGGAACTTTACCTCAGCATTCATTATAAATTTCTATAAATATATACTGTATATATATATATATATATATATATACTTCTATATATATATATATATATATATATATCCAAACCCATACACACATACATATATCCATGTACACACACATATATATATATATATCTATATATATCTATATATATATCTATCTATCTATCTCATATATATATATAACTTTTTGTCAGGAATATTGTTCTTCTGTCGACCGAAATGTTTCCTGATTAGATCCACAAAATAATATACAGCATTCAGTATGTGTTTCATACACATTAAGAACGTATTAACGTCACTAGGGACCCTCCCTAGTGACGTTAATACGTTCTTAATGTGTATGAAACACATACTGAATGCTGTATATTATTTTGTGGATCTAATCAGGAAACATTTCGGTCGACAGAAGAACAATATTCGTGTTGATATCCGGGAGTAGTTACTGGGCCAAGGGGTCTGAGGGAAATATATTCTATGAATAGGACACCCTCCATAAATATTACTACGTCTGTGTCTGGGTCATAGCTTTATGCAACCTTACTATACATATATAGCCCTTTCTTTTTTTTTTGGTCAGGTATTGGTGGTGTCGACAGGGTCACCCACACACTTCTGTGTCCCCATATAGTTTTCTCTTGGGAAAAACATCTACCTACATGTTGACACTTTTTTTTATGTACCATCAGGAGTCGGCGGTGCCGACACGGTCACTTCCACAGCCGCTTGTGGCAGAGCACTCAGCCTCAGACATGCCGACACACGTGTAGGAAACACCCACAGACATTACACTGGCCATAAGTGAAGGACCCCAGTAAATTCTGTCAGGGAACACAGAAGGAGTTTACCAGCTCACCACCCAGCGCTCAATCCTTTATATATTGTGCTTTATTATTAACTTAGCTTTCACCAATCAACTGTGCCCCCCCTTTGTTTTTCACCCTGCTATGTACAGTAGTGTTTTGGAAGGACCAGCGTCTCTGGAGAGAAAATGGCGCTGATGTGAGCTGTGAGGGCTAAGCCCCGCCCCCTCAATGGCGCGCTTCAGCCCCGCTATTTCTTTAATATATTTATACTGGCAGGGGTTGGCTATAGTGCCTAGACACTCATATTAGTGTTTGCCAGTCTTTATTTGAGGATTTATATGCTGCCCAGGGGGCCCTACCCCCTCACCCTACAGTGCTGCTGTGTGTGGGAGCATGGCGCACAGCGTGGCTGCTGTGCGGTACCTCAAAAGCCGTCACTGAAGTCTTCTGATCTTCTTCTACTCACCTGTCTTCTGACTTCTGGCTCTGCAAGGGGGGTGACGGCGGGCTCTGGGAGTGAACCCCTAGGCGTACCTAGTGTTCCAAACCCTCAGGAGCTAATGGTGTCCTGTAGCCAAGAAGCAGGGCCTTTAAACTCATCAGTTCTCTCCCCTAAGTCCCACGATGCAGGGAGACTGTTGCCAGCAGTTCTCCCTGAAAATAACAAACCTAACATAAGTCTTTTCCGAGAAACTCAGAGCTCCTCAGTGTGCATCCAGTCTGCCTGGGCACAGATCTAAACTGGAGTCTGGAGGAGGGGCATAGAGGGAGGAGCCAGGTCACACCATTTGAAAGTCTTAAAGTGCCCATGTCTCCTGCGGATCCCGTCTATACCCCCTGGTTCTTGAAGAGTCCCCAGCATCATCTAGGACGTATGAGAAACTATAATGTTAATACTGTACAGCTGGGTACATACCTGTCCATCCCTTGGGAGATCCGACTCTTGAACGACCAGTTTGCCTGACACTGAATACTTGTGTACCCCAGTGATGTGCGGTGAAGAGAATGGCTGAGGAGGCACACATGGGGATAGGTCTGAGTGCTGGGAGCCCCTACTCACTGTAACTCTCCCCTCAATACACTAAGCTTCAGTGTCCATTGATTCTCCTACCTGCATCATTGCATCTTCTTTTCTACCCCTGCTGCTGAGCTCTGCTCACTATAGACTACAGTGTACTTCCTGGTCACATGACAAATCCAAGGTGTCCATCACTGCTCAAGGCCTGCTTCCCCCCGCACTCAGAGGCATGCCTCTATCAGCTCTCTTTCTGTGCAGCTTACTGGCCATGGTGTGGCCCTGCCCCCAGTTCTGCAAGCAGTGTCTGTGCAGTGTCCATGACTCATTAGGAACCATTGACAGTGTGCAACTATTCTATGACATACCATCGATGGTTCATGCCATCGGAGTTTTGCACACTGCTCCAGCTCAGGTCCTGCGGCAGCTACTCTGCTGGAGTTACTGCTCAGTCAGCGTGTAATTCAATGTGGCAGGGACTCAGGGAGGGAATGGGAGGGGCCAGGTGCAGAGCTGCAGCAGCAATGTGTTTATTT
The DNA here is from genome assembly GCF_028390025.1 of Pseudophryne corroboree. Taxonomy (NCBI): domain Eukaryota; kingdom Metazoa; phylum Chordata; class Amphibia; order Anura; family Myobatrachidae; genus Pseudophryne; species Pseudophryne corroboree. The sequence goes on from NC_086445.1 coordinate 84,720,175, forward strand.
TACTTAACTTGCGCAGCAGCCAGCCTCATCAAGCTAGACCCCATTCCCCAACACACTGCGACACAGCTGCAGCAGTAGCTGAGCCATGAGGCTGCTGCTGACTGCCAGAGACAAAGACGACACGCCCACAGAGGCATGACTATATGTAAAGATGAGGTTGCTGACTGACAGCTGGAGGTGCTGAGGGCTGCACAGAACCTAGCAGCTCTGTGCTGGAGCTGACATCGCTGGGCAGTGGGGAAAAGTGCTCAGTGTGTATGCACTGAGCGCTTTTCAGCCCAGCGATGTTAGCGATCATCGCTGTTCATACACGCTGGCAAAAACGCCCAGTGTGTATGGACCTTTATTCCAACAGAAAAACCTGCCCCATCACCTGTATCAATACATGATACAGGCAGCGCTAATGTTACTGATGAGCTGCATCCACCTCCCCCTACCTCAGGTCCTGGTGGCTCCAAGGTCCACCTCCATTTACAGTCCACCCCTCTTGGTACTCACACATGCTGTGTCTGTTGGACAGCATTCATCCCCTCCTCAGGTCCAAGTGGCTTCCTTTTCCGGCACAGCGTATGTGAGGTCATGCTATCACCGCTGCTGAAGTGAAGAGGATCAGGTTCTATGCATCTTGAAGACAAGATGAAAGAGGGCTGGAGGGACAAGAGAGGTGGGGAAGCTGCTGGAGGGATACAGGGCATGGAGCTGCTGGAGGGACACAGGCAGTGACATAGTCAGAGATGTGTATAAGTGGCATTATTGTGTTCATTATGTGTAAGGGCCACTACTATTGTGGGCATTATGTCATACCTCCCAACTGTCCCGATTTTCGCGGGACAGTCCCGTTTTTTTTGGGACTGTCCTGCTGTCCCACCCGCGGGCCGCAGTGTTCCGCGGTGGGGGTGGGGTGGGGGCAGTTGGGAGGCTCTGTCTCTCACTGCCCTGCTTAGCAGAGCAGCGCTGAATAGACGCTGTGTGCATGCGCACAGTGTCTATTCACTGGAGTCAGAGGGAGAGGGGGCATGCCAGCGGCTCACAGAGCGCTGGGCATGCCCCCTCAGTGACGAAAATGGGGGCGTGGCTCGTGATCGCGGGTCATCCCACAAAGCCACTCCCCCTTTTCTTAGGCCACACCCTTTCCCCCCTTTTTCAAGAAACGAAAAGTTGGGAGGTATGCTATGTGTAAGAGGCCCTACTTCTGTGGGCATTTCGTGTATAAGGGGCACTTCTGAAGGCATTATGTGGTCATTATGTGTAAGGGCCACTACAACTGTGAGCATTAAGTGTAAGGGACACTACAGTACTACTGTGGGAATTGTGTATAAAGGACACTACTATGGAAATTATATATAAGGGGCACTACTGTGTGGCATAACATGTACAGAGGGTACCATTGTGTAGTGCATTGTAAATAAAGGGCACAACTGAGTGACGTAACCTGAAATCAGGGGCATTACTATATGGTATAATATGAATCAGGGGCACTACATGCGGTGTAATGTGAATAAGATTTTGCTGTTTGGTGTAATTTGAATTGGGGTATTATGTGACCATGCTGCTTCTTTGTGAGATCAGTGTCCCTTTAAAAAGTATGGGAAGTAGGGCACTAATTTATAGTTTGCAGGGGGGTGCCTAAAACACTAGCACTGGCCCTGGCTTCGCTTAATGTGAGGATGGGGGGTGGAGGTAGGTGGCGAGGTAAACGATTTTAACCACCTCTCCAGGGCCACTTTAAGCCCTGGTTATACTGATCACTGAGACTGTAACTCACGTATGACAACGTTAAGTTCTTTTACTTACTGTACGCTACTACACTGATTTAATGCAAAAGCACTGGACATTAGAGATGAGCGGGTTCGGTTTCTCTGAATCCGAACCGGCCAGAACTTCATGTTTTTTTTCACGGGTCCGAGCGACTCGGATCTTCCCGCCTTGCTCGGTTAACCCGAGCGCGCCCGAACGTCATCATGACGCTGTCGGATTCTCGCGAGGCTCGGATTCTATCGCGAGACTCGGATTCTATATAAGGAGCCGCGCGTCGCCGCCATTTTCACACGTGCATTGAGATTGATAGGGAGAGGACGTGGCTGGCGTCCTCTCCGTTTAGAATAGATTAGAGAGACACTTGATTTACTAATTTTGGGGAGCATTAGGAGTACTCAGTACAGTGCAGAGTTTTGCTGATAGTGACCACCAGTTTTATTTATAATCCGTTCTCTGCCTGAAAAAAGCGATACACAGCACACAGTGACTCAGTCACATACCATATCTGTGTGCACTGCTCAGGCTCAGGCCAGTGTGCTGCATCATCTATTATCATAATATCTATATATAATATTATATATATCTGTCTGACTGCTCAGCTCACACAGCTTATAATTGTGGGGGAGACTGGGGAGCACTACTGCAGTGCCAGTTATAGGTTATAGCAGGAGCCAGGAGTACATAATATATTATATAGTGAGTGACCACCAGACACACAGTGCAGTTTATTTAATATATCCGTTCTCTGCCTGAAAAAAGCGATACACACAGTGACTCAGTCAGTCACATACCATATCTGTGTGCACTGCTCAGGCTCAGGCCAGTGTGCTGCATCATCTATATATATTATATATCTGTCTGACTGCTCAGCTCACACAGCTTATAATTGTGGGGGAGACTGGGGAGCACTACTGCAGTGCCAGTTATAGGTTATAGCAGGAGCCAGGAGTACATAATATTATATTAAAATTAAACAGTGCACACTTTTGCTGCAGGAGTGCCACTGCCAGTGTGACTAGTGACCAGTGACCTGACCACCAGTATATATAATATTAGTAGTATACTATCTCTTTATCAACCAGTCTATATTAGCAGCAGACACAGTACAGTGCGGTAGTTCACGGCTGTGGCTACCTCTGTGTCGGCACTCGGCAGCCCGTCCATAATTGTATATACCACCTAACCGTGGTTTTTTTTTCTTTCTTTATACATACATACTAGTTACGAGTATACTATCTCTTTATCAACCAGTCTATATTAGCAGCAGACACAGTACAGTGCGGTAGTTCACGGCTGTGGCTACCTCTGTGTCGGCACTCGGCAGCCCGTCCATAATTGTATATACCACCTAACCGTGGTTTTTTTTTCTTTCTTTATACATACATACTAGTTACGAGTATACTATCTCTTTATCAACCAGTCTATATATTAGCAGCAGACACAGTACAGTGCGGTAGTTCACGGCTGTGGCTACCTCTGTGTCGGCACTCGGCAGCCCGTCCATAATTGTATATACCACCTAACCGTGGTTTTTTTTTCTTTCTTTATACATACATACTAGTTACGAGTATACTATCTCTTTATCAACCAGTCTATATTAGCAGCAGACACAGTACAGTGCGGTAGTTCACGGCTGTGGCTACCTCTGTGTCGGCACTCGGCAGCCCGTCCATAATTGTATATACCACCTAACCGTGGTTTTTTTTTCTTTCTTTATACATACATACTAGTTACGAGTATACTATCTCTTTATCAACCAGTCTATATATTAGCAGCAGACACAGTACAGTGCGGTAGTTCACGGCTGTGGCTACCTCTGTGTCGGCACTCGGCAGCCCGTCCATAATTGTATATACCACCTAACCGTGGTTTTTTTTTCTTTCTTTATACATACATACTAGTTACGAGTATACTATCTCTTTATCAACCAGTCTATATTAGCAGCAGACACAGTACAGTGCGGTAGTTCACGGCTGTGGCTACCTCTGTGTCGGCACTCGGCAGCCCGTCCATAATTGTATATACCACCTAACCGTGGTTTTTTTTTCTTTCTTTATACATACATACTAGTTACGAGTATACTATCTCTTTATCAACCAGTCTATATATTAGCAGCAGACACAGTACAGTGCGGTAGTTCACGGCTGTGGCTACCTCTGTGTCGGCACTCGGCAGCCCGTCCATAATTGTATATACCACCTAACCGTGGTTTTTTTTTCTTTCTTTATACATACATACTAGTTACGAGTATACTATCTCTTTATCAACCAGTCTATATATTAGCAGCAGACACAGTACAGTGCGGTAGTTCACGGCTGTGGCTACCTCTGTGTCGGCACTCGGCAGCCCGTCCATAATTGTATACTAGTATCCAATCCATCCATCTCCATTGTTTACCTGAGGTGCCTTTTAGTTGTGCCTATTAAAATATGGAGAACAAAAATGTTGAGGTTCCAAAATTAGGGAAAGATCAAGATCCACTTCCACCTCGTGCTGAAGCTGCTGCCACTAGTCATGGCCGAGACGATGAAATGCCAGCAACGTCGTCTGCCAAGGCCGATGCCCAATGTCATAGTACAGAGCATGTCAAATCCAAAACACCAAATATCAGTAAAAAAGGACTCCAAAACCTAAAATAAAATTGTCGGAGGAGAAGCGTAAACTTGCCAATATGCCATTTACCACACGGAGTGGCAAGGAACGGCTGAGGCCCTGGCCTATGTTCATGGCTAGTGGTTCAGCTTCACATGAGGATGGAAGCACTCAGCCTCTCGCTAGAAAAATGAAAAGACTCAAGCTGGCAAAAGCAGCACAGCAAAGAACTGTGCATTCTTCGAAATCCCAAATCCACAAGGAGAGTCCAATTGTGTCGGTTGCGATGCCTGACCTTCCCAACACTGGACGTGAAGAGCATGCGCCTTCCACCATTTGCACGCCCCCTGCAAGTGCTGGAAGGAGCACCCGCAGTCCAGTTCCTGATAGTCAGATTGAAGATGTCAGTGTTGAAGTACACCAGGATGAGGAGGATATGGGTGTTGCTGGCGCTGGGGAGGAAATTGACCAGGAGGATTCTGATGGTGAGGTGGTTTGTTTAAGTCAGGCACCCGGGGAGACACCTGTTGTCCGTGGGAGGAATATGGCCGTTGACATGCCAGGTGAAAATACCAAAAAAATCAGCTCTTCGGTGTGGAGGTATTTCACCAGAAATGCGGACAACAGGTGTCAAGCCGTGTGTTCCCTTTGTCAAGCTGTAATAAGTAGGGGTAAGGACGTTAACCACCTCGGAACATCCTCCCTTATACGTCACCTGCAGCGCATTCATAATAAGTCAGTGACAAGTTCAAAAACTTTGGGTGACAGCGGAAGCAGTCCACTGACCAGTAAATCCCTTCCTCTTGTAACCAAGCTCACGCAAACCACCCCACCAACTCCCTCAGTGTCAATTTCCTCCTTCCCCAGGAATGCCAATAGTCCTGCAGGCCATGTCACTGGCAATTCTGACGAGTCCTCTCCTGCCTGGGATTCCTCCGATGCATCCTTGCGTGTAACGCCTACTGCTGCTGGCGCTGCTGTTGTTGCCGCTGGGAGTCGATGGTCATCCCAGAGGGGAAGTCGTAAGCCCACTTGTACTACTTCCAGTAAGCAATTGACTGTTCAACAGTCCTTTGCGAGGAAGATGAAATATCACAGCAGTCATCCTACTGCAAAGCGGATAACTGAGTCCTTGACAACTATGTTGGTGTTAGACGTGCGTCCGGTATCCGCCGTTAGTTCACAGGGAACTAGACAATTTATTGAGGCAGTGTGCCCCCGTTACCAAATACCATCTAGGTTCCACTTCTCTAGGCAGGCGATACCGAGAATGTACACGGATGTCAGAAAAAGACTCACCAGTGTCCTAAAAAATGCAGTTGTACCCAATGTCCACTTAACCACGGACATGTGGACAAGTGGAGCAGGGCAGGGTCAGGACTATATGACTGTGACAGCCCACTGGGTAGATGTATGGACTCCCGCCGCAAGAACAGCAGCGGCGGCACCAGTAGCAGCATCTCGCAAACGCCAACTCTTTCCTAGGCAGGCTACGCTTTGTATCACCGCTTTCCAGAATACGCACACAGCTGAAAACCTCTTACGGCAACTGAGGAAGATCATCGCGGAATGGCTTACCCCAATTGGACTCTCCTGTGGATTTGTGGCATCGGACAACGCCAGCAATATTGTGTGTGCATTAAATATGGGCAAATTCCAGCACGTCCCATGTTTTGCACATACCTTGAATTTGGTGGTGCAGAATTTTTTAAAAAACGACAGGGGCGTGCAAGAGATGCTGTCGGTGGCCAGAAAAATTGCGGGACACTTTCGGCGTACAGGCACCACGTACAGAAGACTGGAGCACCACCAAAAACTACTGAACCTGCCCTGCCATCATCTGAAGCAAGAAGTGGTAACGAGGTGGAATTCAACCCTCTATATGCTTCAGAGGTTGGAGGAGCAGCAAAAGGCCATTCAAGCCTATACAATTGAGCACGATATAGGAGGTGGAATGCACCTGTCTCAAGTGCAGTGGAGAATGATTTCAACGTTGTGCAAGGTTCTGATGCCCTTTGAACTTGCCACACGTGAAGTCAGTTCAGACACTGCCAGCCTGAGTCAGGTCATTCCCCTCATCAGGCTTTTGCAGAAGAAGCTGGAGGCATTGAAGAAGGAGCTAAAAGGGAGCGATTCCGCTAGGCATGTGGGACTTGTGGATGCAGCCCTTAATTCGCTTAACAAGGATTCACGGGTGGTCAATCTGTTGAAATCAGAGCACTACATTTTGGCCACCGTGCTCGATCCTAGATTTAAAGCCTACCTTGGATCTCTCTTTCCGGCAGACACAGGTCTGCTGGGGTTGAAAGACCTGCTGGTGACAAAATTGTCAAGTCAAGCGGAACGCGACCTGTCAACATCTCCTCCTTCACATTCTCCCGCAACTGGGGGTGCGAGGAAAAGGCTCAGAATTCCGACCCCACCCGCTGGCGGTGATGCAGGGCAGTCTGGAGCGACTGCTGATGCTGACATCTGGTCCGGATTGGAGGACCTGACAACGATTACGGACATGTCGTCTACTGTCACTGCATATGATTCTCTCAACATTGATAGAATGGTGGAGGATTATATGAGTGACCGCATCCAAGTAGGCACGTCACACAGTCCGTACTTATACTGGCAGGAAAAAGAGGCAATTTGGAGGCCCTTGCACAAACTGGCTTTATTCTACCTAAGTTGCCCTCCCACAAGTGTGTACTCCGAAAGAGTGTTTAGTGCCGCCGCTCACCTTGTCAGCAATCGGCGTACGAGGTTACATCCAGAAAATGTGGAGAAGATGATGTTCATTAAAATGAATTATAATCAATTCCTCCGCGGAGACATTGACCAGCAGCAATTGCCTCCACAAAGTACACAGGGAGCTGAGATGGTGGATTCCAGTGGGGACGAATTGATAATCTGTGAGGAGGGGGATGTACACGGTGATATATCGGAGGGTGAAGATGAGGTGGACATCTTGCCTCTGTAGAGCCAGTTTGTGCAAGGAGAGATTAATTGCTTCTTTTTGGGGGGGGTCCAAACCAACCCGTCATATCAGTCACAGTCGTGTGGCAGACCCTGTCACTGAAATGATGGGTTGGTTAAAGTGTGCATGTCCTGTTTTGTTTATACAACATAAGGGTGGGTGGGAGGGCCCAAGGACAATTCCATCTTGCACCTCTTTTTTCTTTTCTTTTTCTTTGCATCATGTGCTGATTGGGGAGAGTTTTTTGGAAGGGACATCCTGCGTGACACTGCAGTGCCACTCCTAGATGGGCCCGGTGTTTGTGTCGGCCACTAGGGTCGCTAATCTTACTCACACAGTCAGCTACCTCATTGCGCCTCTTTTTTTCTTTGCGTCATGTGCTGTTTGGGGAGGGTTTTTTGGAAGGGACATCCTGCGTGACACTGCAGTGCCACTCCTAGATGGGCCCGGTGTTTGTGTCGGCCACTAGGGTCGCTAATCTTACTCACACAGCTACCTCATTGCGCCTCTTTTTTTCTTTGCGTCATGTGCTGTTTGGGGAGGGTTTTTTGGAAGGGACATCCTGCGTGACACTGCAGTGCCACTCCTAGATGGGCCCGGTGTTTGTGTCGGCCACTAGGGTCGCTAATCTTACTCACACAGCTACCTCATTGCGCCTCTTTTTTTCTTTGCGTCATGTGCTGTTTGGGGAGGGTTTTTTGGAAGGGCCATCCTGCGTGACACTGCAGTGCCACTCCTAGATGGGCCCGGTGTTTGTGTCGGCCACTAGGGTCGCTAATCTTACTCACACAGCTACCTCATTGCGCCTCTTTTTTTCTTTGCGTCATGTGCTGTTTGGGGAGGGTTTTTTGGAAGGGACATCCTGCGTGACACTGCAGTGCCACTCCTAGATGGGCCCGGTGTTTGTGTCGGCCACTAGGGTCGCTTATCTTACTCACACAGCGACCTCGGTGCAAATTTTAGGACTAAAAATAATATTGTGAGGTGTGAGGTATTCAGAATAGACTGAAAATGAGTGTAAATTATGGTTTTTGAGGTTAATAATACTTTGGGATCAAAATGACCCCCAAATTCTATGATTTAAGCTGTTTTTTAGTGTTTTTTGAAAAAAACACCCGAATCCAAAACACACCCGAATCCGACAAAAAAAATTCGGTGAGGTTTTGCCAAAACGCGTTCGAACCCAAAACACGGCCGCGGAACCGAACCCAAAACCAAAACACAAAACCCGAAAAATTTCAGGCGCTCATCTCTACTGGACATGCTGGTTAAATCTTCTCTCTGTGCAGGTAAAGGGCCCACAGGCAGTGTGATATGTGCATAGATGGCTGATGTGTAATAACTGCATGCATATAATCCCTAATGAGTTGCACAGTGCATGTGTCTTATGGTATGTATGCAGAGGAGCAGTAGTATTGGGTGTCCCTGGGAAGTGGCTGTCAGACACATGGAGATGCGCTGTGTGATGGGAGTGTTGCACACGTGGTGCATCACAGGTTCTGAACTCAGGCTCTTAATCGCCTACATTGGAGGCCGTACTGTGATGGCGATTCTGACCTAGCAGGGGCTGCTGCAAGTTTCCATGATGGATCTGATGGTAGTGTCTAATGACACAGAATGTCAGAATCAGAATCAGTTTATTGGCAAGTATATCCGTACATTGGGGGTCATTCCGAGTTGATCGCTCGCTAGCAGTTTTTAGCAGCCGTGCAAACGCAATGTTGCCGCCCACTGGGAGTGTATTTTCGCTTTGCAGAAGTGCGAACGCTTGTGCAGCAGAGCGCCTGCAAAATCTTTTTGTGCAAAACAAGACCATCCCTGTAGTTACTTATCCTGTGCGTTGATTCTAACGACGGAGGGACGGCTTTTGATATCACACACCCACCCTAGCGAACGCCCAGCCACGCCTACGTTTTCCCCGACATGCCTGCGTTTTTCTAAGCACTCCCTGAAAACGGTCAGTTGACACCCAGAAACGCCCACTTTCTGTCAATCACCTTGCGGCCGTCTGTGCGATTGGAATCGTCGCTAGAACCAGTGCAAAACCACAATGGACTTTGTACCCGTATGATGCGCCTGCGCATTGCGGAGCATACGCATGCGCAGATTAGCCGTTTTTTTCACTGATCACTACGCAGTGAACAACGGCAGCTAGCGATCAACTCGGAATGACCCCCATAATACACAAGGAATTTGTTTCCAATAACCACAGCTCTCAGACAAGATACAACACATGACATAACATAGGGAAGAGAAGCATGATGGGTACTTAAGTACATGTTACGTGTATGACATGAAATGGGCTAGGCAATTGTCAAATTAACCAAGAGAGTTTGGGGGAAGAAACTGTTCCTGTGTCTAGCAGTTCTCGCCAGCCTCAAGCTGTACCGTCTGCCAGATGGCAGCCTATGGAACAGGACGTGAGCGGGGTGGGAGTGGTTGTCAATAATCCTTCCTGCCCGCTTCGTGACCCTTGCCCGCTAGATATCCTCAATTGCTGGGTGGTTTGTCCCTATGATTTTTCCGCTACCTTTACTATTCGCTGTAGTCTGTTCCTGTCATGGGTTGGGGCCGAGCCAAACCACACTATTATGGAGGTGCAGAGAACAGACTGAATAATTGCCGAGTATAAGAGGATCAGAAGTTCCTGCGGCAGTTTGAACTTCCTAAGTTGTCGTAAGGAGTACAACCTCTGCTGGGCTTTTCCCACACTACCATCATGGAGCCTAGAAATCTGAAGGATTCTACCACCGTTACCTCACCGTATTGTCCGCAATTGTTAGTGGGGGGAGTGTAGGGGGGTGCTTCCTGAAGTCAAAAATCATCTCAACTGTTTTTGATGAATTTAGCTGTAGATTGTTTGTGCCGCACCAGGTGACTAGCCTCTCAACCTCCTTCCTGTTAGCAGACTCATCCCCATCCGTAATGAGACCGATTAGTGTGGTGTCATCCGCAAATTTAAGGAGTTTCACAGATGTGTCTGCGGAAGAGAAGTCGTTGGTGTAGAGAGAGAAGAGGAAGGGAGAGAGAACACACCCCTGGGGTGCACCCATACTAGTAGTCCTAACCCCAGACATGAATTTCCCCATCCTGACTTGCTGCTCTCTATTATTAAGAAGTTCACCACCCAGGAGCATAGCGTTTCGGAGACACCTAAGCAGTGCAGAGTCAGATGCACACCTGTGTCAGGTACACGAATACAATGAGACCGCGCTACTTCTTTGAAACAAATTTATATATCAAAAAAGTTTAGCAATACAACATTAGTATACGTAAATTGCTATTCATGTGTGTCTGACTTACCTACCGTTGTGGCAATAACTGTATGCCGTACTAAAACTCCATTTACCAATTTATGCACATGGAATTCAAGTTGGAATAACTACGAGTTAAGAGTAAATAAGACTGAGATCTAAACAATTAAAGTTGTGTTGGGAGACACCGGAATATACTAACATTAATTTGTATCTAAACTTTAGTTATTTGGAGAATGGCTCACAGTCAGCGATAGGTAGTTTTAATTTTTTATTTTTATTTTTGTATTATGTATAAATTATAACCGGCCGGTTTACGTATACTAATGTTGTATTGCTAAACTTTTTTGATATATAAATTTGTTTCAAAGTAGTAGCGCAGTCTCATTGTATTCATTTATTCTTTGTCTATGTTTGAGGATTTGGGATTAAGTCCTCGGGACCAGCTGCTATTACTTTGATTGATGACGGCGCCAGGTGTATATTTGTAGCTTTGTGTCAGGTACACGCCTGTATACCGGGGAAAGGCCTATTACTAGCATTAGTATAAAGTCAGAAGCCTGACTGCAGCAAAAGAGGTTCTGCATCAGCACCAATGTACCTCATAGGACCATAGTCCTGCAAAGCAAATAGCTATTTTGTCCCATTTAGTCAGGCCCACCTGAATGTAAAGTGCTGCATGTGGATTTGTGTGGCATCTTTGTTTTGAGTAGATAACCCTATTTAACCCAGGGAGGATAATGGTATATCATGCAGAGCTATGTAGTCACAATTATGCCTGCACCTACAGTAAGTGTTTAAACCACTATTGTGATTTTGTTATATGCACAATGTATGACAGTGAGTAACAAAGGGCAGGTACAGTACAGACCAAGTATTGGCGCACTTGTCGCTTGAGGGTTGGGGCACAGTGTAGCTGCCCAGATGCCCATAGCCCACAGTACTTCACCAACGTAGCCGGGTGCTTATTATTACACATCACATTTCCAGAGTAACACATGAATATGGGTCACACAGATAGTACTACGGGAAACATTCACATTAGTAAGTGGGAGGTACAGATAGCACATCAGCCACTGATTGCCTTGTATCTGTGTATGTGTGTGCATATATAGTAACAAAGCCTCCTGCCGGAGCAGCCTGGCTGCGGCTGCAGGAGGCACGACACCATCTTTGTGATCGCAGCGGCTGCATGTGACGTCATGCAGCCACGAGCACGCCCATACCACACCTCCTTTTCCCCATCGCTGCCCCCGCAATGCTCCACCTTGGAAACGAAGCGTTGCCACTCCCCTCCCACCCCGCGAACGTCTCTGCCTGATTGACAGGCAGAGACATTCGCATTTACTGCGGGGCATGCGCAGTAAACGTGGGCGCATGTACAGGACGGGCCCTGCACATGCGCCCGCATCGGCTTTGTAATTTTTGCAGTTGGATTGCGTTTTACGATCCAACCTGAATGAGGGCCGGAGTCTGTTGATACTTATTGGAAATTCCTCCTTTGGTTATGTTGCCACCTACTTTTCTTATAGTTTTATTGTGTTACCTTCTTCATGTAAAGTCATTATTTTGTATCTCTTTCTAGGTGACCAGTCAGCTCTTTCTACTTTTCTTGTTATACTAAATAAGCTACACAGGGGGTAATTCCCAGGTGATTGCTAAGCTGCGTTTTCTCACAGCCTGCAATCAGGTCTGAACTGCGCATGCGTATGCACCGCAATGCGCAGGCACATCGGACGACTGCACAGAGCATCGGGGCATAGCGGCGGGTTGGTGCACAAAATGCGATTGCACGGGAGATCGCAAGGTGATTGACAGGAAGTGACCGTTTCTGGGTGGCAACTGACCGTTTTACAGGAGTGTCTGGAAAAACGCAGGCGTGTCCACACATTTGCAGGGCTGGTGTCTGACGTCAATTCGGGTCCCGGACAGGCAGAAGCAATCGCAGCGGCTGAGTAAGTCCTGGGCTACTCAGAGACTGCACAAAATCTGTTTGTACAGCTCTGCTACACATGCGATCACACACTTGCACAGCCTGTGAGAGGCGACTATGCGAACGCAGGACTGCAAAAAAAACCTAGCGAGCGATCAACTCTGAATTACCCCCTTTGTTGTTTGATTATCACTAAGTTGGTCGCTGTTTTTTATACATTTTTTTACTTTAATTTCCTAAAGTAAGCTGTGGGGGAGTTGATCGCTTGCTAGTTTTTTTTTGTAGTCCTGCGTTCGCATAGTCGCCGCCCACAGGGGAGTGTATATTAGCTGTGCAAGTCTGTGATTGCATGTGTAGCACAACTGATTTTGTGCAGTCTCTGCGTAGCCCAGGACTTACTCAGCCGCTGCGATCACTTCTGCCTGTCCGGGACAGGAATTGACGTCAGACAACCCCCCTTTAATACATGGACACGCCTGCGTTATTCCAGACACTCCCTGAAAATGGTAATTTGCCACCCACAAATGCCTTTTTCCTGTCAATCACCGTGCGATTGCCCATGTGATCGTTTTTTCGCACCAACCCACCGCTATGCTCTGATGCCCTGTGCAGTCGTCTGACGCGCCTGAGCATTGCGGTGCATATGCATGCGCAGTTCAGACCTGATCGCGGGCTGTGAGGAAACGCAGCCTAGCGATCAACTCTAAATTACCCCCTAAACAAGATGTTTTACTATCAATTCAGGTAGCAACAAATATGAGCTAACTCATGCTAACACCTTATTGGATCCATTCTGTGGTATTACAACACCTAATTGGCTCTCAGAACAATCACTCCTATTGGTCAGTTTTGAGTTGAAGAAATCCCCTCTCTTCACATATAATCTTCAAAATAATGCAGTTATATGCAATTAAACCCTAAAAACACACATCAAAAAGGTTTCCACATTTTTGGCCACTAGTGTAAATGTATATATATATATACATTTATATATGTATATATATATATATATATATTAAAAAAAAAAATAATAATAATAATATATATATATATATATATATATATATATATATATATATACATATAAATGTAAACAGCCCAGCACTTCACTTCTTTAAGTAATTGCTCCGGTGCCCTCTGGTATAGATGGATATGAAGCAAAAAAAGCAAGCAACGGCACTTGGAGATTTTTCAAAGTCTCAATTTATTAAGACATCAAACAGTGCAGCAGCCGATGGTTTGGGGCTTCCACCACATATTGTTCTGCTCAAACTAAGATATGTTCTTTTTGTAGAACTGGCCCTGGGCATGCTGACACTGGAATGGCAGACTGCAGGAAGCAGGTTGGTATGGAACGCGGGGAGACAGATGAGGAAGGTCTCACTGGGCTTCTTACACTGCAGTCTGCATGACAGATGCTGCCATCCATGAAGGTGGCCCTGGCAGCATGTCTGGGAAGGAGTTGGTGATGGTCAAGGTGGTTCCAGTTATAGAGGTGCGGGTGAAGGTCATTGCGGTGGATGCCTTGATAGAATCAGAGGATGTGGTGGTGGGAGCTTGTGGTTTTGTAGCACCTTCCTCATTCTTCTCAATATCTAATAGAGTGAGACATCATTTTAGTATTCAGTTTTTTCTCTCATGTCTAATACAACATAGAATTAGATATAGAACTTGTAAACAAGTAGACATATGGAACACATCCATTCTCATTGGAGACACTTTTCTCTCATTAGGTAAAACAATACACTCATTAGTTTGTGCTGTGGTGTTATTATGTAGATACAGTGTATAGTTATTCTTACCTCTTTCACGCGTTGTCACCCATTTGCCATATCTGTAAAAATAAGGAAAAGTGGTTAGTTAGAGACCGTACCTCCATTCCTGGGGATGCTAAGTCCCAGAGACCCCCCACCCCAATGTATGAGCACACTGTCTCCCTTGTATAATGGAGAAGCAGAATGCCCCCTCCCCTTACCCGCTACACAATGACAAGTATCTGTACTGAGCAATAACTCGTGGTATAAGTTCTAGCATTTTTTTTAAACAATATTCTTAACATGTCTTCAATTGTGGTCCACAATAGAAGTGATTTCTATTCTATCTCCATTAGAGATATTTCTTGGATCATAGATTTTCCTATACTTCCCCCACATCACTATAGCTCGGATGCTAACTTGGAGAACACAACAATTATTAAGTAGCTTCCCACATCAACACACCTACTTTATCTTTGTACAACTGTCTCTACTTAATAAAAGGAGTTCGTAGTAAAAAAAAATTGGACTGATGCTGTATGTATTATTTCTTATCTACTACAGACCTACACCTCCAAATTACACCACCTACTATTACTATGACCACAGGGTTGTGGTGACACTGTCCTCCTCAGCTGGCAATAGGGCATGGGTCTATCTGTATTACTAAATCTGCCCATGGAGAATGCTGGAGATAATATACACATATATACCTATCTGCCAACCAGAACGTCTGTTACTAGTAATACTATCTAGGTGAATAAACAGTTACACCATATGTAGAGTGTTAGTAACTTACCTCCAGTAAATAATACGTCCTGCAAGCAGTATTGCAGCTGGGACGAACACCACCAAAAATCCTTCCAAGAATTTTACATCTGTGCAAGAAAGACAGACAGTGGGTCAATAATCACATTTAATTCACATTACATTTGTTTAACACATAAAATAAGAATTTACTCACCGGTAATTCTATTTCTCGTAGTCCGTAGTGGATGCTGGGAACTCCGTAAGGACCATGGGGAATAGACGGGCTCCGCAGGAGACTGGGCACTCTAAGAAAGAATTAGGACTACTGGTGTGCACTGGCTCCTCCCTCTATGCCCCTCCTCCAGACCTCAGTTAGGGAAACTGTGCCCGGAAGAGCTGACACAACAAGGAAAGGATTTGGAATCCCGGGTAAGACTCATACCAGCCACACCAATCACACCGTACAACTTGTGATACTATACCCAGTTAACAGTATGAATATCAACTGAGCCTCACTAACAGATGGCTCATAACAATAACCCTTTAGTTAGGCAATAACTATATACAAGTATTGCAGACAATCCGCACTTGGGATGGGCGCCCAGCATCCACTATGGACTACGAGAAATAGAATTACCGGTGAGTAAATTCTTATTTTCTCTGACGTCCTAGTGGATGCTGGGAACTCCATAAGGACCATGGGGAATATACCAAAGCTCCCAAACGGGCTGGAGAGTGCGGATGACTCTGCAGCACCGAATGAGCAAACTCAAGGTCCTCCTCAGCCAGGGTATCAAACTTGTAGAATTTTGCAAACGTGTTTGGTCCCGACCAGGTAGCAGCTCGGCAAAGTTGTAAAGCAGCCGCCCAAGAAGAGCCCACCTTCCTCGTGGAATGGGCTTTTACTGATTTAGGATGCGGCAGTCCAGCCGCAGAATGTGCAAGTTGAATCGTGGAGCAGATCCAGCGAGCAATAGTCTGCTTAGAAGCAGGAGCACCCAGCTTGTTGGGTGCATGCAGGATAAACAGCGAGTCAGTCTTTCTGACTCTAGCCGTCCTGGAAACATAGATTTTCAGGGCCCGGACTACGTCCAGCAACTTGGAGGCCTCCAAGTCCCGAGTAGCCGCAGGCACCACAATAGGTTGGTTCAAATGAAACGCTGATACCACCTTAGGGAGGAATTGGGGACGCGTCCTCAATTCTGCTCTGTCCATCAGGGCCGAAACTAGATTTGTCAGCACCCGGGGCAAGGAAGCATTTTGGCGCCCCCCCCCCCGCATTACACAAAAAATTATCATGTTATCAAATATTTAGAAAGGGGATACCATTGAACAAAATTGCGCCTCATGTGCCCCAAATGTCCTAAGCATCTGTCACATAGCCCCTGTGTGTCCCCACACATTGCACCACATTACTGCACTACATGATTACACTAAGTGCCCTTTATATTGCACTACACTACGTACATGCCCCTATATGCTGCACTACATTACTACACTATCTCCCATACACTGCACTACATTACATGCTCCTAACACTACGTACATGCCCCTATATGCTGCACTACATTACTACACTATCCCCTATACACTGCACTACATTACATGCTCCTATACACTACACTACGTACATGCCCCTATATGCTGCACTACATTACTACACTATCCCCTATATGCTGCACTACACTACTACACCATCCCCTATATGCTGCACTACATTACATGCTCCTATACACTGTACTACATACCCTATATGCTGTACTATATATTACTTCATTACACTACACTACACTACATCTACATTACCAACAATAACACTGCAGGCAGGTATCCCCATTTTACACAGTGCGGCAGGCAGATATCCCCATTTTACACAGCGCGGCAGGCATATATCCCCATTTTACACAGTACGCAGGCAGATGCCCCCATATTACACAGTACGCAGGCAGATGCCCCCATATTACACAGTACGCAGGCAGATGCCCAGATATTACACAGTACGCAGGCAGATGCCCCCATATTACACAGTACGCAGGCAGGTGCCCCCATATTACACAGAACGCAGGCAGGTGCCCCCATATTACACAGTACGCAGGCAGATGCCCCTATATTACACAGTACGCAGGCAGGTGCCCCCATATTACACAGTACGCAGGCAGGTGCCCCCATATTACACAGTACGCAGGCAGATGCCCCCATATTACACAGTACGCAGGCAGATGCCCCCATATTACACAGTACGCAGGCAGGTGCCCCCATATTACACAGTACGCAGGCAGATGCCCCCATATTACACAGTACGCAGGCAGGTGCCCCCATATTACACAGTACGCAGGCAGATGCCCCCATATTACACAGTACGCAGGCAGATGCCCCCATATTACACAGTACGCAGGCAGGTGCCCCCATATTACACAGTACGCAGGCAGGTGCCCCCATATTACACAGTACGCAGGCAGATGCCCCCATATTACACAGTACGCAGGCAGGTGCCCCCATAATACACAGTACGCAGGCAGATGCCCCCATATTACACAGTACGCAGGCAGGTGCCCCCATAATACACAGTACGCAGGCAGGTGCCCCCATTTTACACAGTGCGGCAGGCAGGTATCCCCATAGGCAGGTGTCCCCATTTTACACAGTGCGGCAGCGGCAGGCAGGTTTCAAGTTGGGGGGAAGAAGGGGGGGGGGAGAGAGAGAGAGAATACTTACGTCTTCCCGCTCTTCGGTCCCGCCGCCTCACGTCCCTCGCGCCGGCCGCCTCCTCCTTCATGCTTATCGCCTCTCCCCGAGCGCTCCTGCTCGGGGGGCGGGGCTTCGCGGAATGACGCGTTTGCGACGTGACGTCACGACGCAACGCGTCATTCCGCGAAACTCCGCCCCCCGAGCAGGAGCGCTCGGAAGAGGCGATAAGGAGTAGAAACGGCACTGCCGCCGGGTCTCTCTCAGCGCCCCTCTAAATCCTGCGCCTGGGTCACATGCCCCCCTAGCCCCCCCCTAGTTTCGGCCCTGTGTCCATATGGAAGATCAGATAGGGGCTTTTACAGGACAAAGCCGCCAATTCTGACACCCGCCTAGCCGAAGCCAAGGCCAAAAGCATGACCACTTTCCACGTGAGATATTTTAATTCCACGGTCTGAAGTGGCTCAAACCAATGTGATTTTAGGAAATCCAACACAACGTTGAGATCCCAAGGTGCCACTGGGGGCACAAAAGGGGGCTGAATATGCAGCACTCCCTTAACAAACGTCTGAACTTCAGGCAGTGAAGCCAGTTCTTTTTGAAAGAAAATAGACAGGGCCGAAATCTGGACTTTAATGGAACCCAATTTTAGGCCCATAGTCACTCCTGACTGTAGGAAGTGCAGAAATCGACCCAGCTGAAATTCTTCTGCGGGGGCCTTCATAGCCTCACACCAAGCAACATATTTTCGCCATATGCGGTGATAATGCTTTGCTGTCACATCTTTCCTAGCTTTTATCAGCGTAGGAATGACTTCAACCGGAATGCCCTTTTCCATCAGGATCCGGCGTTCAACCGCCATGCCGTCAAACGCAGCCGCGGTAAGCCTTGGAACAGACAGGGCACCTGCTGTAGCAGGTCCTGTCTGAGAGGCAGAGGCCAAGGGACCTCTGAGATAATTTCTTGTAGTTCCGGGTACCAAGTCCTTCTTGGCCAATCCGGAACGATGAGTATAGTTCTTACTCCTCTCTTTCTTATTATCCTCAGCACCTTTGGTATGAGAGGAAGAGGAGGGAACACATAAACCGACTGGTACACCCACGGTGTCACTAGAGCGTCCACAGCTATTGCCTGAGGGTCCCTTGACCTGGCGCAATATCTTTTTAGCTTTTTGTTTAGGCGGGACGCCATCATGTCCACCTGTGGCCTTTCCCAACGGTTTACAATCAGTTGGAAGACTTCTGGATGAAGTCCCCACTCTCCCGGGTGGAGGTCGTGCCTGCTGAGGAAGTCTGCTTCCCAGTTGTCCACTCCCGGAATGAACACTGCTGACAGTGCTATCACGTGATTTTCCGCCCATCGGAGAATCCTTGTGGCTTCTGCCATCGCCATCCTGCTTCTTGTGCCGCCCTGTCGGTTTACATGGGCGACCGCCGTGATGTTGTCTGACTGAATCAGCACCGGCTGGTTTTGAAGCAGGGGTCTTGCCTGACTTTGGGCATTGTAAATGGGCATTGTAAATGGCCCTTAGTTCCAGAATATTTATGTGTAGGGAAGCCTCCTGACTCGACCATTGTCCTTAGAAGTTTCTTCCCTGAGTGACTGCCCCCCAACCTCGGAGGCTTGCATCCGTGGTCACCAGGACCCAGTCCTGTATGCCGAATCTGCGTCCCTCTAGAAGATGAGCCCTCTGCAGCCACCACAGCAGAGACACCCTGGCCCTCGGGGACAGGGTGATCAGCCGATGCATCTGAAGATGCGATCCGGACCACTTGTCTAACAGATCCCACTGAAAGATCCGTGCATGGAATCTGCCTCGTAAGAAGCTACCATCTTTCCCAGGACTCGCGTGCAGTGATGCACCGACACCTGTTTTGGTTTCAGGAGGTCTCTGACCAGAGATGACAACTCCTTGGCCTTCTCCTCCGGGAGAAACACCTTCTTCTGTTCTGTGTCCAGAATCATACCCAGAAACAGCAGACGCGTCGTAGGAACCAGCTGCGACTTTGGAATATTCAGAATCCAGCCGTGCTGTTGTAGCACTTCCTGAGATAGTGCTACTCCGACCAACAACTGCTCCCTGGACCTCGCCTTTATAAGGAGATCGTCCAAGTATGGGATAATTATAACTCCCTTCTTTCGAAGGAGTATCATCATTTCGGCCATTACCTTGGTAAATACCCTCGGTGCCGTGGACAGACCAAACGGCAACGTCTGGAATTGGTAATGGCAGTCTTGTACCACAAAACTGAGGTACACCTGGTGAGGTGGGTAAATGGGGACATGCAGGTAAGCATCCTTGATGTCCAGTGATACCATGTAATCCCCTTTTTCAAGGCTTGCAATAACCGCCCTGAGCGATTCCATTTTGAACTTGAACCTCCTTATATAAGTGTTCAAGGATTTAAAATTTAGAATGGGTCTCACCGAACCGTCTGGTTTCTGTACCACAAACATTGTGGAATAGTAACCCCGTCCCTGTTGAAGGAGGGGAACTTTTATTATCACCTGCTGGAGGTACAGCTTGTGAATTGCTGCCAGCACTACCTCCCTGTCCGGGGGAGTAGCTGGCAAGGCTGATTTGAGGTAACGGCGAGGGGGAGACATCTCGAATTCCAGCTTGTATCCCTGAGATACCACTTGTAGAACCCAGGGATCCACCTGTGAGCGAACCGACCGGTCGCTGAAGTTCCGGAGATGGGCCCCCACCGCACCTGGCTCCACCAGTGGAGCCCCAGCGTCATGCGGTGGATTTAGTGGAAGCAGGGGAGGATTTTTGTTCTTGGGAACTGGCTGTATGGTGCAGCTTTTTCCCTCTACCCCTGCCTCTGGGCAGAAAGGACGCGCCTTTAACCCGCTTGCCTTTCTGGGGCCGAAAGGACTGTACCTGATAATACGGTGCTTTCTTAGGCTGTGAGGGAACCTGAGGTAAAAATGTCGACTTCCCAGCTGTCGCTGTGGAAACGAGGTCCGAGAGACCATCCCCAAACAATTCCTCACCCTTGTAAGGCAAAACCTCCATGTGCCTTTTAGAATCCGCATCACCTGTCCACTGCCGAGTCCATAATACTCTCCTGGCAGAAATGGACGTTGCATTTATTCTAGATGCCAGCCGGCAAATATCCCTCTGTGCATCTCTCATATATAAGACTACGTCTTTAATATGCTCTATGGTTAGCAATATAGTGTCCCTGTCAAGGGAATCAATGTTATCCGACAGGGAATCAGACCACGCTGCTGCAGCACTGCACATCCATGCTGAAGCAATAGCAGGTCTCAGTATAGTACCCGAGTGTGTATATACAGACTTCAGGATAGCCTCCTGCTTTCTATCCGCAGGCTCCTTTAAGGCGGCCGTATCCTGAGACGGTAGTGCCACCTTTTTTGACAAGCGTGTGAGCGCTTTATCCACCCTCGGGGATGTCTCCCAACGTACCCTGTCCTCTGGCGGGAAAGGGTACGCCATTAGTAACTTTTTAGAAATCACTAGTTTTTTATCAGGGGAAGCCCACGCTTCTTCACACACTTCATTTAACTCATCTGATGGGGGAAAAACCACTGGTTGCTTTTTCTCCCCAAACATAATACCCTTTTTAGTGGTACCTGGGTTAATGTCAGAAATGTGCAACACATTTTTCATTGCCGTAATCATGCAACGGATGGCCCTAGTGGAATGTACATTAGTCTCGTCGTCGTCGACACTGGAGTCAGACTCCGTGTCGACATCTGTGTCTGCCATCTGAGGTAGCGGGCGTTTTTGAGCCCCTGATGGCCTTTGAGACGCCTGGGCAGGCACTGGCTGAGAAGCTGGCTGTCCCACAGCTGTTATGTCATCGAACCTTTTATGTAAGGAGTTGACACTGTCGGTTAATACCTTCCACATATCCATCCACTCTGGTGTCGACCCCGCAAGGGGTGACATCACATTTATCGGCACCTGCTCCGCCTCCACATAAGCCTCCTCATCAAACATGTCGACACAGCCGTACCGACACACCGCACACACACAGGGAATGCTCTGACTGAGGACAGGACCCCACAAAGTCCTTTGGGGAGACAGAGAGAGAGTATGCCAGCACACACCACAGCGCTATATAAACAGGGATTTACATTACACAAAGTGATTTTCCCTATAGCAGCTATACAATACAGTTTTGCGCCTAAATTTAGTGCCCCCCCTCTCTTTTTTACCCTTTGAGCCTGGAAACTGCAGGGGAGAGCCTGGGGAGCTGTCTTCCAGCGGAGCTGTGAAGAGGAAATGGCGCCAGTGTGCTGAGGGAGATAGCCCCGCCCCTTTTTCGGTGGGCTTCTCCCGCTCTTTTATTAATATTATGGCAGGGGATTTTTACACATATATAGTTTATTAGACTATATTATGTGTTGTTTTACCAATTTAAGGTACTCTAATTGCAGCCCTGGGCGCCCCCCCCAGCGCCCTGCACCCATCAGTGACCGGAGTATGTGGTGTGCATAGGGAGCAATGGCGCACAGCTGAAGTGCTGTGCGCTACCTTAATGAAGACCGGAGTCTTCAGCCGCTGATTTCCAGGACGTTCTTCTTGCTTCTGGCTCTGCAAGGGGGGCGGCGGCGCGGCTCCGGGAACGGACGACCGAGGCTGGGCCTGTGTTCGATCCCTCTGGAGCTAATGGTGTCCAGTAGCCTAGAAGTCCAAGCTAGATGCAAGCAGGTAGGTTCGCTTCTCTCCCCTAAGTCCCTCGTAGCAGTGAGTCTGTTGCCAGCAGATCTCACTGAAAATAAAAAACCTAATAAATACTTTCTTTACTAGAAGCTCAGGAGAGCCCCTAGTGTGCAACCAGCTCGAGCCGGGCACAGATTCTAACTGAGGTCTGGAGGAGGGGCATAGAGGGAGGAGCCAGTGCACACCAGTAGTCCTAATTCTTTCTTAGAGTGCCCAGGCCCTCATTCCGAGTCGTTCGCTCGGTAATTTTCTTCGCATCGCAGTGAAATTCCGCTTAGTACGCATGCGCAATATTCGCACTGCGACTGCGCCAAGTAATTTTACAATGAAGATAGTATTTTTACTCACGGCTTTTTCTTCGCTCTGGCGAACGTAGTGTGATTGACAGGAAATGGGTGTTACTGGGCGGAAACAGGCCGTTTTATGGGCGTGTGGATAAAAACGCTACCGTTTCCGGAAAAAACGCAGGAGTGGCCGGAGAAACGGGGGAGTGTCTGGGCGAACGCTGGGTGTGTTTATGACGTCAAACCAGGAACGACAAGCACTGAACTGAACGCAGATGCCGAGTAAGTCTGAAGCTACTCTGAAACTGCTAAGTAGTTTGTAATCGCAATATTGCGAATACATCGGTCGCAATTTTAAGAAGCTAAGATACACTCCCAGTAGGCGTAGGCTTAGCGTGAGCAACTCTGCTAAATTCGCCTTGCGAGCGATCAACTCGGAATGAGGGCCCCAGTCTCCTGTGGAGCCCGTCTATTCCCCATGGTCCTTACGGAGTTCCCAGCATCCACTAGGACGTCAGAGAAATAGAACATAGAGCTGCTTCCTTATCATTGTTAGTATTGGTAATAGGGATAATTCGACAGCATGGCGGTATATAGTCTCTATACGCAGTCCATGTACTAGAGATTCTGGGCCAGCTACAGATGCAGTGCCGTTTCTAGCGGCGGGCGAGCCGTGCAACCGCACGGGGCGCCCGCCGCGGCACTTTGTGACTCTTATCTCCTCTCCCCGAGCGCTCCTGCTCGGGGGGCGGAGTTTCGCGGAATGAACGTCACGACGCAAACGCGTCATTCCGCGAAACTCCGCCCCCCGAGCAGGAGCGCTCGGGGAGAGGAGATACGCATGGAAGGAGGAGAGGCAGAGCCGGCCATAGGTATAGGCAAACTAGGCAATTGCCTAGGGCATTTGATATGCCCAGGGGCATCAGCAGCTTCTGCTGATTAAAATGATATGCAGCATGCCTATATTCTGTGTGTAGCATTTCTTATGCAGATACAGCCACAGTCTCACACAGTATATAGGCATGCTACATATCATTTTAATCAGCAGAAGTTGCTTGTGCATCCTAGCCACATAGCAATGCAAATAAGATGCATTTTCATAAAAAAAGGTGCCCAACGTTAGCATTGAGGCAAGATTTATGAGGACACATCTGTATCCAAGCAGAGGCAGAGGTCACAGTGTTAGTGGCAGTGTGAGTGCTGTGTGCATGTGAGTGGGTTGGTTGTGCAGTAGTGTTCAGAATATTTGTAAGGAGCATTATGTGTGCCATGTAAAAATGCATTAATAATGTGCAACATATGTGTAAGGGGCACTATGTGTGTCATTATGTGTATAAGGGTATTAATAATGTGCGGCATATGTGTAACCGGGTACTACTGTATGTGTGTCATTATGTGTATAGGGGCACTAATAATGTGCAGAAAATGTGTAGGGGGCACTATGTGTGTCATTATGTGTATAAGGGAATTAATAATGTGCAGCATATATATAAGGGACATTATGTGTAAAAGAGCATTAATAAATAAAGGGGCATTACTGAGTGGAATTATGTGTATAAATGTATTACTGTGTGGCATTATGTGTATAAGGTGCTCTCCTATGTGGTGTTGCGTATAGAAAGGGCACTACGGTGTCGTCTAATATGAATAAAGAGCAATAGGGTGTGGTGTAATGTGAATAAGGAGCAATTCAGTGTGATGTAATGTGAATAAGGGGCTCTACTGTGAGGAGTAATGTTTATAAGGTAAAGTAATAGTACTGTGGGATGTAATATGAATTATGGACACTATCGCATGATCAAATGTGAATAAAGTTGCAGTACTGTGTGGCGTAATTGGAATTGGGGTTACTATTGTATGGCCATGCCCCTTGCCAGCAAAAACACACCCCTTTTTGGGCTGTGTGCCAAATGTGCGAACTGTTCCTATTTAAAATATAGGGGGTACAAATACCAAAATAAGGACTGCTACGGGTGAGGGGTGATGGTGGTGGGAAAGAGGTGCAAGGTCAGAGGCGGAACCAGCGGTGGTGCTAGGGGGCACCAGCCAACATTTTGCCTAGGGCATCATATTGGTTAGGGCCGGCTCTGAGGAGAGGAGGCGGCCGGCGCGAGGCGGCGGGACCGAAGAGCGGAAGATGTAAGTATCCTCTCTCTCTTTCTCCCTCTTCCTTCCCCCCCACTTGAAACCTGCCTGCCGCCCTGTGTAAAATGGGGACAACTGCCTATGGGGATACCTGCCTGCCGCACTGTATAAAATGGGGACACCTGCATATGGGGTTGCCTGCTGCACTGTATAAAATGGGGACACCTGCATATGGGGTTGCCTGCTGCACTGTATAAAATGGGGACACCTGCATATGGGGTTGCCTGCTGCACTGTATAAAATGGGGACACCTGCATATGGGGTTGCCTGCTGCACTGTATAAAATGGGGACACCTGCATATGGGGTTGCCTGCTGCACTGTATAAAATGGGGACACCTGCATATGGGGTTGCCTGCTGCACTGTATAAAATGGGGACACCTGCATATGGGGTTGCCTGCTGCACTGTATAAAATGGGGACACCTGCATATGGGGTTGCCTGCCGCACTGTATAAAATGGGGACACCTGCATATGGGGTTGCCTGCTGCACTGTATAAAATGGGGACACCTGCATATGGGGTTGCCTGCTGCACTGTATAAAATGGGGACACCTGCATATGGGGTTGCCTGCCGCACTGTATAAAATGGGGACACCTGCATATGGGGTTATATGGGGTTGCCTGCCGCACTGTATAAAATGGGGACACCTGCCTATGGGGATACCTGCCTGCCGCACTGTGTAAAATGGGGAGACACCTGCCTACCGTACTGTGTAAAATGGGGATAGCTGCCTACCGTACTGTGTAAAATGGGGACACCTGCCTGCCGCGCTGTGTAATATGGGGACACTTGCCTGCTGTAATGTGTAAAAAGGGGTCTTTTTTTTTTTTTTTCCCCCTGTGGTGGATGTGATGATATCAGATGAGGCTGCGCCCACTTTAATGAGACCACACCCATTTTAATCAGGCCACACACCCTTGTCGGGAGCGCGCGCGCTGTTCTTTTTACGGCTATATGGGGGGGGGTGGCGCATTTTGAAATCTCGCGCTGGGAGCCAAATTGTCTAGAAACGGCCCTGTACAGATGTGGCCACATATGCCTATCCTCAAGCCCCGGTGACAGCGCCACACACTGTGCTACTAAGCCGTGCCATGCATCTCACCATAGACTCACCAATTAGGTGTCTTACTCATATCACTAATGTGACATAATGACAATGCATGGGTGCCCTGGCCACTGATGCTGGTAGCTGCTGTGTGCGACTCAGGTACTACTCTGTGTAACCAGCCAATGGGCGGAGGTCTGATACAAGTGACCAGCACCCCGCTGCAGACTGCGCATCATTGTGGTTACTCTGTGACTTTGTACCAATTTCTAAGACTAATCTTAGTGTCTATTACACTGTCAGTGACCATGTATGCGACTATGGTCAGAATAAAATGCTACATTTAGGAAAAAGGAAGGTCCAGGAATTGCTACCCATGGCGGAGTGTCTCTGTGCCATCTGCAGCGCAGGCTTCCCCTATTCCAGGAGACCCTGTCCTTACCCTTCCAATGCTGGGCAAAGAAATGAATCAGCCTGTGAGAGGGAACTGGGGAACCCGACGAGCTGCTACTGACGCTAGAAAATGAGTCTGATCCACAATAATGAGGAATGGTAGAGTCATACTCACCAGCTGATATAACCTTGGTCGGTTTGGTCCTTGGCACCGATCGTCTGCCAGCTACAGAACCGTCAACTAAACCTGCAGGAACATAAAAAGGAAACATGAAGCAGTTTTTCACAATCATTCTCTAAACCCACCCACCCACATTTCATAGACCCACGCAGTAATCTGCCAATCAAACCCCATTGCTAACCATAGCTTATGCATATCCCCCCACAGCTAAGGATAATTACACAGCATGGCGGTATATAGTCTCTATACGCAGTCAATGTACTAGAGATCCTGGGCCAGCTACAGATGTGGCCACATATGCCTATCTTCAAGCCCCGGTTACAGCGCCGCACACTGTGCTACTCTGCCGTGCCATGCATCTCACCATAGACTCACCAATTAGGTGTCTTACTCATATCACTAATGTGACATAATGACAATGCACAGGTGCCCTGGCCACTGACGCTGGTAGCTGCTGTGTGTGACTCAGATGCTACTCTGTGTAACAAGCCAGTGGGCGGAGGTCTGATACAAGTGACCAGCACCACGCTGCAGACTGCGCATCATTGTGGTTACTCTGTGACTTTGTATTTATGCAAATAAAATGATACATTTATGAAAAAGTAGGAAAAGTACGGGAATTGTTCCCCGTGGCGGAGTGTCTCCATGCCATCTGCACCATGATGTAGGAGAGATCTGCAGCATGGGCTGCCACCTGCTCATGGTAACCACATCCAGGCCCCTGTGCTAAACACAATCAGCTGACGTGCTGACGCTGCCTGCTGGCTGACCATAAGAACCCCAAGTAATACTGTTCATCGTCTCATAGACACCGCATACCATATACATGTACCTAAGCAGGCTCTAATGCTCAGCGGTCCAAGTCTCTAATTAGCAAGCTGCAAATACCAACATGCCGCCAAGCCAGGTGATGTAACTGGGAAATGGCTTCAGTGCTACTCCCTGGTAACATGGCCACCTCTAACGCCTTTATAGCATCCGCCGTGATAGCGAGCACATCACTAACTGCCCTTTTCTAATCCAATCACAGATCAGACCCCCCCCATTGTAATTCCAGCATTAGCGCAGCCTACCCCTATTCCAGGAGACCCCGCCTTCACCCTTCCAATGCTGGGCAGAGGAATCAGCTTGTGCGAGTGAGCTGGGGAACCTGATCAGCTGCTACTGGGGCTATAAAGCAAACCTGAACCACAATAATGAGGAATGGCAGGGTCATACTTACCATGTGGGACCTTCTTCTCCCAGGCGCGTTCCAGGTCATCATCCGAATATAATACGTCATCTGGAGGAGCTGTCACAGGAACCTGCTCCTCCTCAGCATAATACACGGATGGGGCATCAGCGGCAGCAGAGCGATGTAAACCTGAAGGAACATCAAGATGGAAAGAGGGATCAGCCTTCTGCAATCAGTCCCTGATCCCACCCACATCTCATAGGCTAAGCCTAATACAGTAATTATCACACTAACTCCATTGCTAACCATAGCTAAACTGTGATAGGTATATCCCTCCCCACAACTAGACTCCTATGTGACGTCAGGCTTAATCACCCCATTATCTTAGTTACTAACTGACCATAATTTCCAGATTTATCCTGTGTGTCCCTGTAAATGTCCCTATTACTGAGTACTGTATGTCCCTGTAAATGTCCCTATTACTGAGTACTGTGTGTCCCTGTAAATGTCCCTATTACTGAGTACTGTATGTCCCTGTGAATGTCCCTATTACTGAGTACTGTATGTCCCTGTGAATGTCCCTATTACTGAGTACTGTGTGTCCCTGTAAATGTCCCTATTACTGAGTACTGTATGTCCCTGTAAATGTCCCTATTACCGAGTACTGTATGTCCCTGTAAATGTCCATATTACTGAGTACTGTATGTCCCTGTAAATGTCCCTATTACTGAGTACTGTATGTCCCTGTAAATGTCCTTATTACTGAGTACTGTGTGTCCCTGTAAATGTCCCTATTACTGAGTACTGTATGTCCCTGTAAATGTCCCTATTACTGAGTACTGTATGTCCCTGTAAATGTCCCTATTACCGATTACTGTATGTCCCTATAAAAGTCCCTATTACTGAGTACTGTATGTCCCTGTAAATGTCCCTATTACTGAGTACTGTACAATATGTCCCTGTAAATGTCCCTATTACTGAGTACTGTACAATTTGTCCCTGTAAATGTCCCTATTACTGAGTACTGTATGTCCCTGTAAATGTCCCTATTACTGAGTACTCACCAGCTGCACAGTAACATTTTGTGATTGCTGTATTACAGATATAATTACTAGTTATACGGTAGGTGCTGGAAGTAAACTCTTAGTAAATAATAACTAAGTAAAAAAAAATGTTTCCCTTCAATAAATGATGGTAACTAGTAACTACATACTTGCCTACTCTCCCGGAATGGCCGGGAGGCTCCCGAAAATCGGGTGACCCTCCCGGCCCCCCGGAAGAGCAGGCAAGTCTCCCGATTCGTGGGGTCCCCCCTGCCCGTCCGCCCACTTAGTGTGTAAAGTGGGCGGTCCGGGCAGTTGATGACGCGATTCTTGCTGAATCGCGTCATCATAGCCACGCCCCCTGCCGTGTAATGCCGGTGATCGCGGCATTACAGAACGGGGGGCGTGGCTTAAAAGATGCATCACCATGGCCCGCCCCCGCTCCACCCTTTTTCCGCCTCCGGCCCACCCCCTCCACGACGTCACAGCATCCCCTGCCCGCCCTCTGAGCTGACCTGGCTGCTCTCTCCCGCAGAGAGCAGCCAAAATGTAGGTAAGTATGGGTAACTATTAGAGATGAGCGCCGGAAATTTTTCGGGTTTTGTGTTTTGGTTTTGGGTTCGGTTCCGCGGCCGTGTTTTGGGTTCGACCGCGTTTTGGCAAAACCTCACCGAATTTTTTTTGTCGGATTCGGGTGTGTTTTGGATTCGGGTGTTTTTTTTTTAAAAAACACTAAAAAACAGCTTAAATCATAGAATTTGGGGGTCATTTTGATCCCAAAGTATTATTAACCTCAAAAACCATAATTTACACTCATTTTCAGTCTATTCTGAATACCTCACACCTCACAATATTATTTTTAGTCCTAAAATTTGCACCTAGGTCGCTGGATGACTAAGCTAAGCGACCCTAGTGGCCGACACAAACACCGGGCCCATCTAGGAGTGGCACTGCAGTGTCACGCAGGATGTCCCTTCCAAAAAACCCTCCCCAAACAGCACATGACGCAAAGAAAAAAAGAGGCGCAATGAGGTAGCTGTGTGAGTAAGATAAGCGACCCTAGTGGCCGACACAAACACCGGGCCCATCTAGGAGTGGCACTGCAGTGTCACGCAGGATGTCCCTTCCAAAAAACCCTCCCCAAACAGCACATGACGCAAAGAAAAAAAGAGGCGCAATGAGGTAGCTGTGTGAGTAAGATAAGCGACCCTAGTGGCTGACACAAACACCGGGCCCATCTAGGAGTGGCACTGCAGTGTCACGCAGGATGTCCCTTCCAAAAAACCCTCCCCAAACAGCACATGACGCAAAGAAAAAAAGAGGCGCAATGAGGTAGCTGTGTGAGTAAGATAAGCGACCCTAGTGGCCGACACAAACACCGGGCCCATCTAGGAGTGGCACTGCAGTGTCACGCAGGATGGTCCTTCCAAAAAACCCTCCCCAAACAGCACATGACGCAAAGAAAAAAAGAGGCGCAATGAGGTAGCTGTGTGAGTAAGATAAGCGACCCTAGTGGCCGACACAAACACCGGGCCCATCTAGGAGTGGCACTGCAGTGTCACGCAGGATGTCCCTTCCAAAAAACCCTCCCCAAACAGCACATGACGCAAAGAAAAAAAGAGGCGCAATGAGGTAGCTGTGTGAGTAAGATAAGCGACCCTAGTGGCCGACACAAACACCGGGCCCATCTAGGAGTGGCACTGCAGTGTCACGCAGGATGTCCCTTCCAAAAAACCCTCCCCAAACAGCACATGACGCAAAGAAAAAAAGAGGCGCAATGAGGTAGCTGTGTGAGTAAGATAAGCGACCCTAGTGGCCGACACAAACACCGGGCCCATCTAGGAGTGGCACTGCAGTGTCACGCAGGATGTCCCTTCCAAAAAACCCTCCCCAAACAGCACATGACGCAAAGAAAAAAAGAGGCGCAATGAGGTAGCTGTGTGAGTAAGATAAGCGACCCTAGTGGCCGACACAAACACCGGGCCCATCTAGGAGTGGCACTGCAGTGTCACGCAGGATGTCCCTTCCAAAAAACCCTCCCCAAAAAGCACATGACGCAAAGAAAAAAAGAGGCGCAATGAGGTAGCTGTGTGAGTAAGATAAGCGACCCTAGTGGCCGACACAAACACCGGGCCCATCTAGGAGTGGCACTGCAGTGTCACGCAGGATGTCCCTTCCAAAAAACCCTCCCCAAACAGCACATGACGCAAAGAAAAAAAGAGGCGCAATGAGGTAGCTGTGTGAGTAAGATAAGCGACCCTAGTGGCCGACACAAACACCGGGCCCATCTAGGAGTGGCACTGCAGTGTCACGCAGGATGGTCCTTCCAAAAAACCCTCCCCAAACAGCACATGACGCAAAGAAAAAAAGAGGCGCAATGAGGTAGCTGTGTGAGTAAGATAAGCGACCCTAGTGGCCGACACAAACACCGGGCCCATCTAGGAGTGGCACTGCAGTGTCACGCAGGATGTCCCTTCCAAAAAACCCTCCCCAAACAGCACATGACGCAAAGAAAAAAAGAGGCGCAATGAGGTAGCTGTGTGAGTAAGATAAGCGACCCTAGTGGCCGACACAAACACCGGGCCCATCTAGGAGTGGCACTGCAGTGTCACGCAGGATGTCCCTTCCAAAAAACCCTCCCCAAACAGCACATGACGCAAAGAAAAAAAGAGGCGCAATGAGGTAGCTGTGTGAGTAAGATAAGCGACCCTAGTGGCCAACACAAACACCGGGCCCATCTAGGAGTGGCACTGCAGTGTCACGCAGGATGTCCCTTCCAAAAAACCCTCCCCAAACAGCACATGACGCAAAGAAAAAAAGAGGCGCAATGAGGTAGCTGTGTGAGTAAGATAAGCGACCCTAGTGGCCGACACAAACACCGGGCCCATCTAGGAGTGGCACTGCAGTGTCACGCAGGATGTCCCTTCCAAAAAACCCTCCCCAAACAGCACATGACGCAAAGAAAAAAAGAGGCGCAATGAGGTAGCTGTGTGAGTAAGATAAGCGACCCTAGTGGCCGACACAAACACTGGGCCCATCTAGGAGTGGCACTGCAGTGTCACGCAGGATGGTCCTTCCAAAAAACCCTCCCCAAACAGCACATGACGCAAAGAAAAAAAGAGGCGCAATGAGGTAGCTGTGTGAGTAAGATAAGCGACCCTAGTGGCCGACACAAACACCGGGCCCATCTAGGAGTGCCACTGCAGTGTCACGCAGGATGTCCCTTCCAAAAAACCCTCCCCAAACAGCACATGACGCAAAGAAAAAAAGAGGCGCAATGAGGTAGCTGTGTGAGTAAGATAAGCGACCCTAGTGGCCGACACAAACACCGGGCCCATCTAGGAGTGGCACTGCAGTGTCACGCAGGATGTCCTTTCCAAAAAACCCTCCCCAAACAGCACATGACGCAAAGAAAAAAAGAGGCGCAATGAGGTAGCTGTGTGAGTAAGATAAGCGACCCTACTGGCCGACACAAACACCGGGCCCATCTAGGAGTGGCACTGCAGTGTCACGCAGGATGTCCCTTCCAAAAAACCCTCCCCAAACAGCACATGACGCAAAGAAAAAAAGAGGCGCAATGAGGTAGCTGTGTGAGTAAGATAAGCGACCCTAGTGGCCGACACAAACACCGGGCCCATCTAGGAGTGGCACTGCAGTGTCACGCAGGATGTCCCTTCCAAAAAACCCTCCCCAAACAGCACATGACGCAAAGAAAAAAAGAGGCGCAATGAGGTAGCTGTGTGAGTAAGATAAGCGACCCTAGTGGCCGACACAAACACCGGGCCCATCTAGGAGTGGCACTGCAGTGTCACGCAGGATGTCCCTTCCAAAAAACCCTCCCCAAACAGCACATGACGCAAAGAAAAAAAGAGGCGCAATGAGGTAGCTGTGTGAGTAAGATAAGCGACCCTAGTGGCCGACACAAACACCGGGCCCATCTAGGAGTGGCACTGCAGTGTCACGCAGGATGGTCCTTCCAAAAAACCCTCCCCAAACAGCACATGACGCAAAGAAAAAAAGAGGCGCAATGAGGTAGCTGTGTGAGTAAGATAAGCGACCCTAGTGGCCGACACAAACACCGGGCCCATCTAGGAGTGGCACTGCAGTGTCACGCAGGATGTCCCTTCCAAAAAACCCTCCCCAAACAGCACATGACGCAAAGAAAAAAAGAGGCGCAATGAGGTAGCTGTGTGAGTAAGATAAGCGACCCTAGTGGCCGACACAAACACCGGGCCCATCTAGGAGTGGCACTGCAGTGTCACGCAGGATGTCCCTTCCAAAAAACCCTCCCCAAACAGCACATGACGCAAAGAAAAAAAGAGGCGCAATGAGGTAGCTGTGTGAGTAAGATAAGCGACCCTAGTGGCCGACACAAACACCGGGCCCATCTAGGAGTGGCACTGCAGTGTCACGCAGGATGTCCCTTCCAAAAAACCCTCCCCAAACAGCACATGACGCAAAGAAAAAAAGAGGCGCAATGAGGTAGCTGTGTGAGTAAGATAAGCGACCCTAGTGGCCGACACAAACACCGGGCTCATCTAGGAGTGGCACTGCAGTGTCACGCAGGATGTCCCTTCCAAAAAACCCTCCCCAAAAAGCACATGACGCAAAGAAAAAAAGAGGCGCAATGAGGTAGCTGTGTGAGTAAGATAAGCGACCCTAGTGGCCGACACAAACACCGGGCCCATCTAGGAGTGGCACTGCAGTGTCACGCAGGATGTCCCTTCCAAAAAACCCTCCCCAAACAGCACATGACGCAAAGAAAAAAAGAGGCGCAATGAGGTAGCTGTGTGAGTAAGATAAGCGACCCTAGTGGCCGACACAAACACCGGGCCCATCTAGGAGTGGCACTGCAGTGTCACGCAGGATGGTCCTTCCAAAAAACCCTCCCCAAACAGCACATGACGCAAAGAAAAAAAGAGGCGCAATGAGGTAGCTGTGTGAGTAAGATAAGCGACCCTAGTGGCCGACACAAACACCGGGCCCATCTAGGAGTGGCACTGCAGTGTCACGCAGGATGTCCCTTCCAAAAAACCCTCCCCAAACAGCACATGACGCAAAGAAAAAAAGAGGCGCAATGAGGTAGCTGTGTGAGTAAGATAAGCGACCCTAGTGGCCGACACAAACACCGGGCCCATCTAGGAGTGGCACTGCAGTGTCACGCAGGATGTCCCTTCCAAAAAACCCTCCCCAAACAGCACATGACGCAAAGAAAAAAAGAGGCGCAATGAGGTAGCTGTGTGAGTAAGATAAGCGACCCTAGTGGCCGACACAAACACCGGGCCCATCTAGGAGTGGCACTGCAGTGTCACGCAGGATGTCCCTTCCAAAAAACCCTCCCCAAACAGCACATGACGCAAAGAAAAAAAGAGGCGCAATGAGGTAGCTGTGTGAGTAAGATAAGCGACCCTAGTGGCCGACACAAACACCGGGCCCATCTAGGAGTGGCACTGCAGTGTCACGCAGGATGTCCCTTCCAAAAAACCCTCCCCAAACAGCACATGACGCAAAGAAAAAAAGAGGCGCAATGAGGTAGCTGTGTGAGTAAGATAAGCGACCCTAGTGGCCGACACAAACACCGGGCCCATCTAGGAGTGGCACTGCAGTGTCACGCAGGATGTCCCTTCCAAAAAACCCTCCCCAAACAGCACATGACGCAAAGAAAAAAAGAGGCGCAATGAGGTAGCTGTGTGAGTAAGATAAGCGACCCTAGTGGCCGACACAAACACCGGGCCCATCTAGGAGTGGCACTGCAGTGTCACGCAGGATGGTCCCTTCCAAAAAACCCTCCCCAAACAGCACATGACGCAAAGAAAAAAAGAGGCGCAATGAGGTAGCTGTGTGAGTAAGATAAGCGACCCTAGTGGCCGACACAAACACCGGGCCCATCTAGGAGTGGCACTGCAGTGTCACGCAGGATGGTCCCTTCCAAAAAACCCTCCCCAAACAGCACATGACGCAAAGAAAAAAAGAGGCGCAATGAGGTAGCTGTGTGAGTAAGATAAGCGACCCTAGTGGCCGACACAAACACCGGGCCCATCTAGGAGTGGCACTGCAGTGTCACGCAGGATGTCCCTTCCAAAAAACCCTCCCCAAACAGCACATGACGCAAAGAAAAAAAGAGGCGCAATGAGGTAGCTGTGTGAGTAAG
Source organism: Pseudophryne corroboree (assembly GCF_028390025.1). Taxonomy (NCBI): domain Eukaryota; kingdom Metazoa; phylum Chordata; class Amphibia; order Anura; family Myobatrachidae; genus Pseudophryne; species Pseudophryne corroboree. The sequence goes on from NC_086445.1 coordinate 84,754,982, forward strand.
ATAAGCGACCCTAGTGGCCGACACAAACACCGGGCCCATCTAGGAGTGGCACTGCAGTGTCACGCAGGATGTCCCTTCCAAAAAACCCTCCCCAAACAGCACATGACGCAAAGAAAAAAAGAGGCGCAATGAGGTAGCTGTGTGAGTAAGATAAGCGACCCTAGTGGCCGACACAAACACCGGGCCCATCTAGGAGTGGCACTGCAGTGTCACGCAGGATGTCCCTTCCAAAAAACCCTCCCCAAACAGCACATGACGCAAAGAAAAAAAGAGGCGCAATGAGGTAGCTGTGTGAGTAAGATAAGCGACCCTAGTGGCCGACACAAACACCGGGCCCATCTAGGAGTGGCACTGCAGTGTCACGCAGGATGGTCCTTCCAAAAAACCCTCCCCAAACAGCACATGACGCAAAGAAAAAAAGAGGCGCAATGAGGTAGCTGTGTGAGTAAGATAAGCGACCCTAGTGGCCGACACAAACACCGGGCCCATCTAGGAGTGGCACTGCAGTGTCACGCAGGATGTCCCTTCCAAAAAACCCTCCCCAAACAGCACATGACGCAAAGAAAAAAAGAGGCGCAATGAGGTAGCTGTGTGAGTAAGATAAGCGACCCTAGTGGCCGACACAAACACCGGGCCCATCTAGGAGTGGCACTGCAGTGTCACGCAGGATGGTCCTTCCAAAAAACCCTCCCCAAACAGCACATGACGCAAAGAAAAAAAGAGGCGCAATGAGGTAGCTGTGTGAGTAAGATAAGCGACCCTAGTGGCCGACACAAACACCGGGCCCATCTAGGAGTGGCACTGCAGTGTCACGCAGGATGTCCCTTCCAAAAAACCCTCCCCAAACAGCACATGACGCAAAGAAAAAAAGAGGCGCAATGAGGTAGCTGTGTGAGTAAGATAAGCGACCCTAGTGGCCGACACAAACACCGGGCCCATCTAGGAGTGGCACTGCAGTGTCACGCAGGATGTCCCTTCCAAAAAACCCTCCCCAAACAGCACATGACGCAAAGAAAAAAAGAGGCGCAATGAGGTAGCTGTGTGAGTAAGATAAGCGACCCTAGTGGCCGACACAAACACCGGGCCCATCTAGGAGTGGCACTGCAGTGTCACGCAGGATGTCCCTTCCAAAAAACCCTCCCCAAACAGCACATGACGCAAAGAAAAAAAGAGGCGCAATGAGGTAGCTGTGTGAGTAAGATAAGCGACCCTAGTGGCCGACACAAACACCGGGCTCATCTAGGAGTGGCACTGCAGTGTCACGCAGGATGTCCCTTCCAAAAAACCCTCCCCAAAAAGCACATGACGCAAAGAAAAAAAGAGGCGCAATGAGGTAGCTGTGTGAGTAAGATAAGCGACCCTAGTGGCCGACACAAACACCGGGCCCATCTAGGAGTGGCACTGCAGTGTCACGCAGGATGTCCCTTCCAAAAAACCCTCCCCAAACAGCACATGACGCAAAGAAAAAAAGAGGCGCAATGAGGTAGCTGTGTGAGTAAGATAAGCGACCCTAGTGGCCGACACAAACACCGGGCCCATCTAGGAGTGGCACTGCAGTGTCACGCAGGATGGTCCTTCCAAAAAACCCTCCCCAAACAGCACATGACGCAAAGAAAAAAAGAGGCGCAATGAGGTAGCTGTGTGAGTAAGATAAGCGACCCTAGTGGCCGACACAAACACCGGGCCCATCTAGGAGTGGCACTGCAGTGTCACGCAGGATGTCCCTTCCAAAAAACCCTCCCCAAACAGCACATGACGCAAAGAAAAAAAGAGGCGCAATGAGGTAGCTGTGTGAGTAAGATAAGCGACCCTAGTGGCCGACACAAACACCGGGCCCATCTAGGAGTGGCACTGCAGTGTCACGCAGGATGTCCCTTCCAAAAAACCCTCCCCAAACAGCACATGACGCAAAGAAAAAAGAGGCGCAATGAGGTAGCTGTGTGAGTAAGATAAGCGACCCTAGTGGCCGACACAAACACCGGGCCCATCTAGGAGTGGCACTGCAGTGTCACGCAGGATGTCCCTTCCAAAAAACCCTCCCCAAACAGCACATGACGCAAAGAAAAAAAGAGGCGCAATGAGGTAGCTGTGTGAGTAAGATAAGCGACCCTAGTGGCCGACACAAACACCGGGCCCATCTAGGAGTGGCACTGCAGTGTCACGCAGGATGTCCCTTCCAAAAAACCCTCCCCAAACAGCACATGACGCAAAGAAAAAAAGAGGCGCAATGAGGTAGCTGTGTGAGTAAGATAAGCGACCCTAGTGGCCGACACAAACACCTGGGCCCATCTAGGAGTGGCACTGCAGTGTCACGCAGGATGTCCTTCCAAAAAACCCTCCCCAAACAGCACATGACGCAAAGAAAAAAAGCAGGCGCAATGAGGTAGCTGTGTGAGTAAGATAAGCGACCCTAGTGGCCGACACAAACACCGGGCCCATCTAGGAGTGGCACTGCAGTGTCACGCAGGATGTCCCTTCCAAAAAACCCTCCCCAAACAGCACATGACGCAAAGAAAAAAAGAGGCGCAATGAGGTAGCTGTGTGAGTAAGATAAGCGACCCTAGTGGCCGACACAAACACCGGGCCCATCTAGGAGTGGCACTGCAGTGTCACGCAGGATGTCCCTTCCAAAAAACCCTCCCCAAACAGCACATGACGCAAAGAAAAAAAGAGGCGCAATGAGGTAGCTGTGTGAGTAAGATAAGCGACCCTAGTGGCCGACACAAACACCGGGCCCATCTAGGAGTGGCACTGCAGTGTCACGCAGGATGTCCCTTCCAAAAAACCCTCCCCAAACAGCACATGACGCAAAGAAAAAAAGAGGCGCAATGAGGTAGCTGTGTGAGTAAGATAAGCGACCCTAGTGGCCGACACAAACACCGGGCCCATCTAGGAGTGGCACTGCAGTGTCACGCAGGATGTCCCTTCCAAAAAACCCTCCCCAAACAGCACATGACGCAAAGAAAAAAAGAGGCGCAATGAGGTAGCTGTGTGAGTAAGATAAGCGACCCTAGTGGCCGACACAAACACCGGGCCCATCAAGGAGTGGCACTGCAGTGTCACGCAGGATGTCCCTTCCAAAAAACCCTCCCCAAACAGCACATGACGCAAAGAAAAAAAGAGGCGCAATGAGGTAGCTGTGTGAGTAAGATAAGCGACCCTAGTGGCCGACACAAACACCGGGCCCATCTAGGAGTGGCACTGCAGTGTCACGCAGGAAAGTCCCTTCCAAAAACCCTCCCCCAAACAGCACATGACGCAAAGAAAAAAAGAGGCGCAATGAGGTAGCTGTGTGAGTAAGATAAGCGACCCTAGTGGCCGACACAAACACCGGGCCCATCTAGGAGTGGCACTGCAGTGTCACGCAGGATGTCCCTTCCAAAAAACCCTCCCCAAACAGCACATGACGCAAAGAAAAAAGAGGCGCAATGAGGTAGCTGTGTGAGTAAGATAAGCGACCCTAGTGGCCGACACAAACACCGGGCCCATCTAGGAGTGGCACTGCAGTGTCACGCAGGATGTCCCTTCCAAAAAACCCTCCCCAAACAGCACATGACGCAAAGAAAAAAAGAGGCGCAATGAGGTAGCTGTGTGAGTAAGATAAGCGACCCTAGTGGCCGACACAAACACCGGGCCCATCTAGGAGTGGCACTGCAGTGTCACGCAGGATGTCCCTTCCAAAAAACCCTCCCCAAACAGCACATGACGCAAAGAAAAAAAGAGGCGCAATG